>NW_007258966.1:164000-203981 GCF_000164805.1 Carlito syrichta | reverse complement strand
TGTGGGAAGGTTCCTTATAACTGAATTGATTTTCTGGATTGTTATTAGTCTGTTTAGGGTGTTAATTTTTTCTTGTTTCAACCTTGGGAGGTTGTGTGATGCCAGGAAGTCCTCCATTTTCTTTAGATTTTCCAGTTTATTTACATACACCATTGTTCATAGTAATCTCTGATAATCTTTTGAATTCCTTCAGGATTGGTTGTGACATTGCCTTTTTCATTTCTAATTATATTTAGCTAGACTTTCTTTTTTAAAAATCAATCTGGCCGGGGGGTCTGTCAATCTTATTTATCATTTCAAAGAACCAGCTTTTTGTCTTGTTTGTCTTTTTTTGTGATATTTTTGTTTTCTAGTTTCTGCAGTTGTGACTTTTTCTTAGTAATCTGAATTTTTTTTTTTTTGGCCGTAATTAGGATTTCATTATTCTTGCCTTTCCAGCTCCCTTAGGTGTGATATTAGGCTGTTTACTTGTGACTCCTCTGTTTTTTTGATATGTGTGTGTAATGCTGTGAACTTACCTTGCAATGTTGATTTCATGGTATCTCAAAGGTTTTGATGTGTTGTGTCTGTTTTCATTTGTTTCCAGAAATCTTTTTATTTCCGTCTTGATGTTTTTGTTGACCCAAATGTCATTCAGCAGTTTGTTGCTTAGTTTCCATGTCTTTGTATGTTGGGGAGGGGAGTTTCTTTTCAGTGATGATATTTATTTTTATTCCACTGTAGTCTGAGAGGATGCTTGGTATTATTTCAAACTTTTGGAATTTGTTCACACTTGATTTATACCCAGGAATGTGATCAATCTTGGAGTATGATCCATGTGCTGATGAGTAGAATGTATAATCTGTGGTTGTTGGGTGGGGTGTTCCATAGATGTCTATTAGTTCCACTTGGTCAAGTATCACATTAAGTTTCCAGATCTCCTTTTTGGTTTTTTGCCTTGGTGATTTGTCTAGCGTTGCCAGCAGAGTATTAAAGTCTTTGACTATGATTGTATGGGTGTCAATGTCCTCTCTTAGTTTACATAGAAATTATTTTTAAAAATCTGAGTACTTCTGTGTTGGGTGAATATATGTTTAATATGGATATTTCTTGCTGGTGGATAGAGCCTTTTATAATTATGTAGTGTCTTTCCATGTCTTTTTAAACTTTTATCGGTTTGAAGTCTGTTTTGTCTGATATCAGAATTGCTACTCCTGCTCTTTTTTGTTTTTCATTTGTCAGGAAGATCATTTTCCAGCCCCTTACCTTGAACCTGTGGGTGCTCTTTGCAGTGAGTTGGGTTTCCTGGAAGCAGCAGAATGTTGGATCATGTTGCTTTATTCAGTTTGCTACTCTGTGCCATTTGAGTGGCACATTCAGTTCATTCACATTCAAGATAATTATTGATATGTAAGGTTTTATTCCTGCCATAAGGTTCTTAAGATGCTGCTTTGCTTCATTTTCTTTTTTTATCTTAGATTTTGTGGATGATAAGTATCTATCACAGAAGGGGCAGCATTTTGTCCTTAATGGAATAGAAACATTGGATATGGAATTACATTCCCTGAATGCAATGCTTCTGCCAAAAATATCATCTGTGGATGGTTTCATTTTGTTTTATTCTAATTTCTTGAGGTGTAATTTTAGATTATGGATTTAGAGACCTTTCTTTGCCAATATAAGCATTTAATGCTATGAATTTCCCTCTAAGAACACTTTAGCTATTCACCATATCCCCCCCCCCCCCTTTTTTTTTGAGTTAGAGTCTCACTCTGTCGCCCAGGCTATAGTTCAGTGGCATACTCACGGCCACCCCAGCATTGACCTGCTGGGCTCTGGTGATCCTTCTGCCTCAGCCTTCCAAGTAGCTTGAACTACAAGTGCATGCTACCATGCCTGGCTAATTTTTGATTTATTGTATAGACGAGGTCTCACCAAGTTGCCTGGGCTGGTCTTGAAACCCATGGGCTCAGGCCATCCACTTGCCTTGGCCTCCCAAAATGCTGGGATTACAGGCTGAACTACCAAGCCTGGCCTCACCATCCATTTTTGACACGTTGTATTTTCGTTTTCACTTTTATTTATTCAAAAAAATATTTTTTCAAGAATTTTACATTGGTCTATATGTTATTTAGAAGTGTTTTTTTTTTCATTTCCAAACATTTAGGGGATTTTCTCAATATTCTTCTCTTTTGGTTTCTAGTTTAATTCTATTATGATCAGATTATATACTTTGTATATTCACTATTCTTTTAAATTTGTAATGTTTTTATGGCCTAGAATATGTTCTCTATTGGAAAATGTGCTATATACACATTAGAAGATTGCACATCCTGCTGTTGCTAGATGGAATATTCCATAAATATTAAATTGGTTGATAGTATTGTTTATGTCATTTTATTCTTCATGTTTGTTTTATTAATTAATGAGAGAAGAATGATGAAGTTAGATAATATAGTTGTGAGTTTTCTTATTTTTCTATTTATTTCTAACAGGTTTTGCCTCATGTTTTGTACCACTGTTAATTTCTTACACATTCAGATATTATGTTATTTTGGATAATTGATCCCTTTGTTTTTATGTACTATTCCTCTTTCTGATAATGTTTCCTATTTTATGATGTCAAAATTAATATTACTATTACATTTTATTATTTGATACTGTCATTCTTTTTTTAAAGCTTTATTGAGCTGTAATTCACTCATTTAAAATGTACAGATCTATTTTTTTGCATATTGACAAAGTTGTATAATCATATTCCCAGTCTAAATTTTGAGCATTTTTATCACCCTGTTGAGAAATCTCATATCCTTTACTAGGAACTCCCTATTCTCCTATAATTCTCCCAATCTTGGCAAGCACTAATCTACTCTCTGTTTCCATAGATTGCCTATTCTGGACATTTCATATAAAAAAGAAGCATAAAATGTGTAGTATTTTGTGATTTGCTTCTTTCACTTAACAAAATGTTTGTGAAGGTTCGGTCACATTGTAACATGAATCAATACTACATTCCTTTTTCATCACTAAATTACATTTCATTGTATGGATACAGCATATTTTGTTTATCATTTTTTCAGTTGATGGACTTTCGAGTTATTTCTTCATTTTGACTATAATAAATAATGCTGCTGTGAACATTTGTGTAAAAGTTTTGCATAGATATATGCTTTTATTTATCTTGGGCATATACCTAGCAGCAGGACTTCTAAGTGATATGGTAGCATTATGTTTAATCATTTGGGGAACTAACATACTGTTTTCTAAGGTGACTGCATCATTTTATGTTTTCATCAGAGAGTCTGATGGGGTTCTTGGAGAAGCTTGTTAGAGAATGTGAGTAACTCTACATTTGTTGGTCCCAGAAGTTTCACATTTCCATGATAACCTGCACTTGGCATTTAGCAATTAGTTAAAATATTTAATTTAATCTTCCTACCTACTTTTTTTCTGTATTGCATTCAGTATTATCTTCTTTAGGTAATAAATGCCTTTTACTTGTTTTGGTCTGGAGGTTTGGGGCTGGTTGTTAGTTCCGTTATCTCTGCTATCTGTGATAGCTTCAAGAAAAGTTGTTAATCTGAAACTTTCTTAGCATTTTTATTCCAAATTTAGGAGTAACATCTTTTCAGCTCTCAACAACTCCAATTAAAAAAAAAAAACATTTAATATTGAGTTTTACCTGTTCTTTATATAGTGTGGACACCAGTTCATTATTATACATGCATTTTACAGAAGTTTTTTTCAAATCTATTACTTGCTTTTCCTTTTTCTAATAATGTTTTATGAAGAGAATTTTTTAACTTTGATGTAATCTAACTTATCAACGTTTATTTTGTTGTTTGTGTTTTAGTTTCCTGTCTAACAAATTTTTTTATTTTAAAGATATGGGGTACAATTCAGGGTTACACATACAAATGTTCATTATATAGGTATCCTTGTTGATGAGGTGTGTCTGTCCCCCCCCCCCCCCGACAGTTTCCCACTACTGTCAGTCACACCCCTTCTCTCCTGGCAGTTTCCCACTACTGCCAATCCCTCTCTTATAGTATTATGATAATTGTTTAAGGTCCACTTATAAATGAGAACATGTGGTACTCAGTTTTATGTTTCTGTGATAGATCACTCTAAATACTTCCAAGTTGCTGAGAAGTCTATATGTTTGTCCTTTTTTTCTTGTAATCTTTAAAAAGCATTAACTTTATATTTAAGGACGTTATTGGCCTTCAAGTAATTTTTTTAATTGTGTGAGGTAACCAGGCCTGATGGCTCAGCCTGTAATCCGGCACATTGGGAGGCTGAGGTGAGTGGATTGCCTGAGCCCGCGGGTTCGATACCTGCATGGGCAACTTGGTGAGACCTCATCTCTACAACAAATCAAAAAATTAGCCGGGTGTGGTAGCACGCGCCTGTAGTTCCAGCTACTTGGAAGGCTGAGGCGGAAGCATCGCCGGAGCCCAGCAGGTCGAGGCTGTGGTGGCCGGGAGCCGCCACCAACTCAAAAAAAAAAAAATTGTGTGAGGTAAGCCTTGATGTTTCTTTTGTAAAATATGGTTTTCCTGTCGTTTAACCAAAATTTATTGGAGAGTTTTCTTTTCCCCAGTGAACTCTTCTGGTGTACCATTTCCAAAATAATTTGAAATGTGTGGGTCTAATTTTGGATTTTCCATGCTGTTCCATTGGTCTATTCATGTAGGAACATTGTCTTGGTTACTGTAGCTTTATAGTGAGTCTTAAAATCAGGTAGCATCAGTATTGCAGCTTTCTTCCTATTTTTAATATTATTTTAGATAGTTTATGTTCTTTCCATTTCTAAATAAATTTTATAATAAGCTCAACAATTTCTACAACAAAATCTTCTAGGATTTTGATGAGGGTTGTAATCTATGAGTAAATTTTGGGAAAATTGATAACAAAAATATTTAGACTCCAATACATTAATTTAGCATATATTTCCATTTATTTACTATCTATATTTTCCCATTTCATTTCTGTTAATTTTTGTCAGCAATGTTTTTCATTTATATTGTATAGGTCTTTCACATCTTTCATTAATTTTATCTCTAAGTAATTTATGACTTTGAATGCCATTTTAAATGGTATTCGTTTAAAATATTTCATTTTTCAGAGAAACAAGGAACTCTTTCTCTATCACAGAAATAAAGAACTGAGTATCACATGTTCTCACTTATAAGCGAACCTTGACCAATTATCATAATACTATAAGAAAGGGATTGGCAGTAATGGGAAACAGCCAGGGGAGGGAGGGGGACACACCTCATCAACAAGGGTACCTGCATAATGACCATTTGTATACCTGCCTCTGAATTGTACCTCACATTTTTAAAATTAAAAAAATTATTTTATAATGATTAATTGATTTATTGTGTAATCACTTTATTAAGTGTGTAATCACTTTTTATACTGTGATAAAAAAATTTACTTATTTAAATCTTACAATTGTTTTAAAGACAACTTGGAATTTTCTACATTTAACAATCATACCACCTTCAATAGAGACCATTTTGCTTTTCCTTTTTTCAATTGTTTTGCCTTTTGGTTCCTTGTTTGATTGCAGAGGCTTAGCCCAGTGACAAAATGTTGAATTAAAGTGATGAGATAAGATATTTATGTGTGTTTCTCAGTCAAATAGAGAAAAATCTTGAGTATTTCACTCTTAATTATATGTTATATGTGTATTTTTACATGCACATTATCAGACTGAGGAGGTTACTTCTAGTTTTAGTTTGGTGACAATTTTTATCATGAATTGGTGTTGACTTTTGTCCAACAATCATATAATTTAGCTTCTTTAGTTTGTTAGTGAATAAGGTTGTATTTACTGATTTTTTTATTGTTAAGCCAACCTTGCATTTGGGCAAGATGTTATTTTTTATATATATATTGCTGTATTCATTGGTAACACCTTATTAAATATTTTTGGATCACATTAGAGATATGTGTAATTATATTTTCTTATACTTCACTTGTTTGGTTTTTATAAAGAATTTGGCCCCTAAAGAATTTGGATATGCTTCCTCTTTTTGCATTTTCTGAAAGAATGTAGTATTGGTTCTTTTCCTCCTAAGTGCTTGAATTTACTAATGAAGCTGCCTTGGCCTAGATTTTTCTAAGTTCAGCAATAAGTCTTAAGTTGTGCTTATTTAATTAACAGTATTATTAGGAGCACTCTCCTGTTTCACTAAATATTTTTAAAATCAAGAAGTTTTCAAAGTTGCATAATATTCATTTGATTAAATATACAGTAATACTATATGTAGCTTGTCCTTTACATATTGTTGCTTGATATATTTTCCTCATTGATACCTTATTACCGAACAACAAAAAATAAATTATGATGCTCTTTTATCTAAAACATACATCTTGCCGGGCTCGGTGGCTCAGCCTGTAATCCCGCGCCTTTGGGAGGCTGAGGTGAGTGGATTGCCTGAGCCCGTGGGTTCAAGACCCTCCTGGGCAGGCGAGACCTCATCTCTACAATAAAATCAAAAAATTAGCCAGGTGTGGTAGCGCGCACCTGTAATTCCAGCTACTCGGAAGGCTGAGGCGGAAGGATCGCCGGAGCCCAGCAGGCGAGGCTGCGGTGGCCGGGAGAGGCCACTGCACTCCAGTCTGGGTGACAGAGTGAGACTCCAACTCAAAAAAAGAAAAAAAAGAAAACATACATCTGTGTGCATATGTATACAAATATATATTTATATATAGTATAAATTATGTGTAGTACAGTATATTGTATACTTAGTATACATACATAATAAATATGTGTGTGTTAAAATGTATTTATATACACATACCGACATACACTGAGAAAGACAGACTTACAGACTCGAATTAGATATATCAATATCTTAACAAAGTTTAAATTTGGGTATTGGGAGTTTGGGTATTTTTTACTTTCTTTCACAGTTTCAGTGTTTCTATGTTTTTCAGACTAAAACTGTGACTCTATAATTAGAAAGGAAAAACCCGAACTGTTTTTGTTCTTGGTAAGTAAAAAAAAAAAAAAAAAAAAAATAGAGAATTTCTTAAGCTATCACAGGCAGGTTGGGAAATTACCAAAATACTATATGGCAATTACAATTCTATGTTCACATTTACAATCCCCCCCCACCACCCAAGAGCAGAACATTAAATGATGTCTGAGGAGGTACAGTCTTTCAGGCTCCCATGAAAGTGGCCAAATGATTAAGGGGGCACTTATGCTTTTTGGGAATAGGTCCAGGGTTTTCTTTTCTCTTCAAAAGTCTTAAAATAAATGAAAATCTTCACAGCTAACTGCATTTTTGCTCCCTTTCATTTAGAGCATGGAAGGCTACCCAATGTCAGGTGACACTGGAAGAATTTGGCTTGAATTTTTAAAGTTGTTAGAGACCGGGAAGGGAGAAGAGAATTACTTTGAAGAATTACCCAGCCAAATCTGGTTAGTGTAGCCAATGATAGGATAAAGTAAAAGTTTTAGAGCATGTAATCCATTGTGATTGCTCCAGTTTTTTCAGGACAATTAAGAATTAACCTCTGTTGCTCAGAGTCTCAAGAAATACTGGAAAAAACTTCATGAATACTTTATCAGGTGTTTGATAAATTGTTAAATATGTGAGTGACAGCTTAGATGTGTTGCCTGAACTCTTTAACTTCTTGTTTAACCTTGTCCAGTTTGTAAATTTTAGAAGTAACATTTAGAAAACAAAATTACATACATTTTTTAGGTTCATATATATATAGGCAGAGATTTAGTATTAATCCTCCCTTCAAATAACATTGTGGTGAGAAAGATATAATCATTAGAAGTCTCAGTTTATTTAGAGTATTTCAGACCAACCAATGAGGGAGTGAATATAGCAGAAGAAATGGGACCAGAGGAACAAGGAAGAATGAAAAAATGTTGGGAAGTGGAGATGGAGATTGGAAACAAAATAATTAGAGAAAAATCCAGAGAAGTATTTATTAGACATAGAGTGATAACGTTTTCCTAATTCCCAAATTTGGATGATTTCAGAGTGTTCCTATCAGTATGTGTACCCAAATGTTATTCATAGATAAGTCTAGGATTAAATGACACTAGGGTCAAATAATAAGGCATAAGAAAGCAAAGAAAAAATGAAGGAGAAGAGTAATATCATCTTATTTGCTGTAAGTCATATCACAGGAATGCTTCAGAATCACTACCATCTCGTGTATGAGGCTGACTTGTTCCCATTATTTGCTAATCCAAAATGCTGCTGCTTTTTCACGCCACCATTCTCCCCTTAAACCACATGTAGATCATTTCTTTTATCTGGAATGAATGTCACTTATTTCAAAATTGTTCTACCTTATCACTTATGTTTTCAGTTCTGAACTAAAGATACATTGCTTGTACTACCCCGTTTTTTCTCTTTTGAATAATGCAGCTTTAGGTCAGAAAGCAATACAGGGCAAGTCACTTAGTTTGTGAGTGAGCCTAAGCAACAGCCTGTTGAACTGCTGTATCTTCTTGTGATTTCATTTCCTAAGCAACAGCCTGTTGAACTGCTGTATCTTCTTGTGATTTCATTTCCTCTGCTCGATATTAAATGCATTGTAATTATTGTGAAGTTATAAATAGTATTTTTTGGAAAAATTTTAGTCCTAGTGATTGTGATAAAAGCAAAGTAGTGTAGCAAAGTTACATTTAGCCACAACAATTGTATAAATGGCCTTTCAGTTAAAGATTACTGTAATTTGTAAAGGACATTTTATGTCTTAGTGCTTTTTGTAATTTGGGTATTTGGTAATTTGAACATTTATAGAAAGCACTGCAGTTATTGTCTCTTTCAGGTTATCATAGTCTTGTGTTCTTCATTTTTCCATATTTATTTTTGACTACCTGAGTGGTAGGGACCCTGAGCAGTAGGAAATGGACTCCTATCATGAGACAAATTGAAGTACTACTTCTGTTTGCTTGTTTTTCTTTGTAGTCAGATGTATGGCGAACATGGACAGGACATAAAGAGTGGAGACTACAGCCCCAGGTTATGGGACATACAGGTCTCAGTGGCAGTTTGTTAGCCTAGGTATCTGGTCATCAACATGGTTGAGAGTGTGGTAGGTATTGTTTATATGTGAATTGAGTACAAGAGCCAGGGTAGCTGTTAGCAGGCAATACGCACATATTCAGGTCAACATTATAATGCTGACAGAATGGAGTTTGTGTTACTATTTTTCCACATCTGGCGTACTGAAAGGTAATAGTTTTTAGTGTGGTCCTTTGCCTGAAATTCTTTTAAAAAACTAAAACTAAAGACAGGCTTAGATAATCACACACACAAAATATATAGTTTAATGAATTATTATAAGGTTAATGCCTTTGTAACTATCACCAAGGCCAAAAAACAAGAACTATGCTATCCACCCTGAAAGCTCCTTTCATGAACCATCCACATTTTAATCACAACTCTGTTGTAAACACTATCTTGACTTTCTTTGGGCTTTTTATAGTTTTATCACCCAAATTTATATTCCAAGGTACTTTTGTGCATTAAAAATTTATATATATATATATATATAATTTTTATATATATTTATATATATATATATTTTTTTTTTTAGTTGGAGTCGCACTCCGTCGCCCAGGCTGAAGTGCAGTGGCACGCTCACAGCCACCCCAGTGTCAACCTGCTGGGCCCAGGCGATCCTTCCGCCTCAGCCTTCCAAGTAGCTGGAACTACAGGCGTGCACTACCATGCCCGGCTAATTTTTTCTTGACTTATTGTAGAGATGAGGTCTCACCAAGTTGCTCAGTCTGGTCTTGAACTCATAGGTTCAGGCAATTTCCTCACCTTGGCCTCCCAAAGTGCTGGGATGACAGGCTTGGGCCACTGCACTCAGTCTTTTATATATCTTTTAAAACTCTGTTAACGGATAGATTTTCCCTCCATCCCTTACTTGTCTTTGCAATTTATCTTTGAAGTATCCAGGCTGTCTGACTTGCAGAACTTTTCTTTGGGTTATTCTGACTGCTCAAGATGCAGTTTAACATTTTCCTCTGCTATTTGCATTTCCCACAACTGGCAGCTGGATCCAGAGGCTTGATCAAACTCAGTTTTGATCTCTTTTGCAAGATTATAGGTGGTGGTGATCTCTTTGGCACGATTATAGGTGGTGTTTAGGAGTAGTGTAGTGGGGAGATACTGTGTGTTTGTCTCTTTTTTTGTGATAGTAGTAGCCATTGATGCTTCATAATCATATTAGTTGATTCAGTTTGAAAGGTAGTAGTATTTCTACTACCTTTCTACAATGTTCTATATTTTTTCATTTATTAGTTGGTGTCATGGATTGAATTGTGTCCCTGAAAATCCATATGTTAAATTTCTAACCCCCATGTAACTGTATTTTCAACATACAGCAAAGTTGAAAGAGTTTTACAATGACTACTCATGCAGCCACTGCCTATATTTTACTATTAAATTTTGCTTTAGTTTTATCTGTGTCAGTTTATCCGTTCTGTTCTCTATGCATAATCCATATTAATGCATTCAAAAGTAAATTGTGGAAAGACATCCATGATCATGCATCAGAACAATTAATATTGTCAATATAGCAGTACTCCAAATTGATTTATGGATTCATTGCAATCAAAATCTCAGCTGGTTTCTTTGCAGAAATTGAAAAGCTGACCTAAAATACATATGGACATGCAAGAAGTTGAGAATAGCCAAAACAATCTTGAAAAAGAACAAAGCTGGAATACTCATACTTCTCAAATTTCAAAACTTACTACTAAGTTGCAAATAATCAAGACTGTGTGGTACTGATAGAAGGATAGACATATAGATCAATGAAATACAATTGAGAGTTAAGAAATAAACCTTCACATTTACAGCCAATTGTTTTTTTTAACAATGATTCCAGGACAATTAGATGGAGGAAAGAAAATAGTCTTCAACAATGATGCTGGGACAACTGGATATCTGCATAAAAAAAGTAAAGTTGAGGGTACCTGCATAATGAACATTTGTATACCTAACCCTGAATTGTACCCCACATTTTTAAAATAAAAAAATTAAAAGTAACAAAAACAAAAACAACAAAACAACAATAACAAAAAAGTAAAGTTGGACCTCTACCACCCACTACACACAAAATTTAATTCAAAATGGATCTTTTATATGAAATGTACAAAATAGGCAAAAATATAGAGACACAAAATAGATTTGTGATTGCGTAAGACTAGGGGCAGGGGTTAGAAGAAAATAGAGAGTAAATAATGGGTGTGGTGTTCCTTTTACAGATGATGAAAGTGTTCCAAAATGGATTGTGGTGATGGTTGCATAACATTATGAATATACTGAAAACCATTGATCTGCATAGAAATCATGGCTCAATAATCTATTAGAGAAAAACAAGTAAATTGCAGAAATCAATATAATTTTCCCAGATACTTCGACATTTATATTATTAACTGAGGTTTCATATTTGTTTATGTATTACAGCAATTTCAAGTGTGCATTCAGAGTTTTCACAGTGCATATGCCTGTGTAACTCATCCTCCATCATGTTATAAGTTCCCTTATGTTACCTTTCCAGACAGTTGCCCCCGTGCCCCACGTGAAGCATACTTTGGTCTAATTTTTTTTCCCACCACAGAATTATCTTGCCTGATTTATTATTCTATATAAAAGACAACATTTGATAGGCACTCTTGTGTAAGACTTCCACACAGTATGCTATTTCTGTGTGAAAAAAAAATTTTTTAAAGTAAAAAAACTGCAAACTGCCACAGTTTTCCAAAAATGGTTGTGCTATTTTATATTCCTGTAAACTATGAGAGTTCCAGTTAGTCCACAACACCTCTAATATTTGATGTTGTCAGACATTTAATTTTTTTTTTTTTTTTTAGAAAGCAGGATTTATTAAGAGGACAGAAAAGCTCCCACAGTGGGAGGGGATCTGAGGGGATTGCCCCAGACATTTAAATTTTAACCGTTCTGGTGGGTGTAGAGCAGTATCTTATTGTGCTTTTAATTTGCATTTCCCTAAAGACTAATGATGCCAAAAACTTTTTCATGTGCTTATTAGCCATGTGTATTTATTGCTTTGTGAAGCATCTGTCCAAATCTTGTACCTGTCTGTCCACTGGGTCGTGTATATTTTTGTTGTTGAGTTGTAGAAGTTCCTTATATTCTTGATACCAGCTTTTTGTCAGATGTATGTATTGTGACTGTCTTCTTTTTGTCTCTGACTTGCTTATTCACATTTTGATGAGTTAGACTTGTTGAATTTTTATAAAGTGTCATTTAGCCATTTTTTCCTTTTATGGCTATTCCTTTCTTTGTCCCGTCTTAAAAATCTTTGCCTAATCTCAAGATTTTATTCTTTATATGCTTGTTTATACAGGTTTGTTTCTATATCTTATTCTAAAAACTTTATGGGTTTTAGCATTTATGTTTTAATCTGTGATCCACCGCCAACAGTTTTTGCCTTTGGTCTGAGGAAGGGATTGAAGCTCATTTTTTTTTTCTGGCAAGGATATCCAGTATTTCAGTACCATTTTTGAAAGTTTTTTTCCCCTATTGTACTACTTTGGCACCTTTATTAAAAATCAAATATACTATTTTTATTCAGCTTCATTGATTTATTTGCTAATCCTGATGATGATACCACACCATCTTAATTACTGTACCTTTATAGTAAGTCTGGAAGCCAAGTTTTTGACCAACTCCTATCTTCAAGATTAAGCAGAAAACCTAATAAAGAAAAACAAGCTTTTAACTAAATTATAATTAGTGCCTCTATCCTCCTGATATGAATAATGATTCACTTGGAGTATTTTCGACTTGGTTACCT
Source organism: Carlito syrichta (assembly GCF_000164805.1). Lineage (NCBI taxonomy): Eukaryota > Metazoa > Chordata > Mammalia > Primates > Tarsiidae > Carlito > Carlito syrichta. Next base: position 191,177 of record NW_007258966.1, on the reverse strand, counting down.
GAACCATTATAATTTTCAGAAAGTCATTAGCATTTACTGGTGGAATTGCTCTAATAATGTGTATATTTTGAGTCATAATTCTTAGAAATATTTGAATTTTTAGCATTAGGTAATCTTTCTTGAAACTCCTAGTTGGACTCAGGCACCCATGACCACTGCACTAGTTTTGAACTGCTCAACTCCAGGGGACTGTCCACACTGGCATAGTAGAAAAGTAAATAAAAACGAGAAAGAGATTAGAAGAACAGAGAAAAAAATATGAGGAAAGAGATAAGAGAAATATATAGGGTAGTTCATCAAATGTTTGTTATCTTTTAGATAGACTAGGAAAGTTAGTTTCAAACATTTATTTTAATTGTATCAAAAAGTAAAGCAGATACAAGTGGAATATCTCTGGCTTAAGAATATGTTTATAAGATCACTAGAATTCATCCCCTTCACACTTCTACCATCAAAGCTACCTAAAGCTGAAATCCATCATACAATAATAAGGCATATTACAGTTTAGACATTTAGAAGACTTGGAAGTATAAAAAGTATTGTGCTTTTTACCAACGTGTAAACTACATGTGAATAGGAGAAGGCAGATAAATTTGCTAATTTTTATTGCAGTTTTTATCCATTGTAAACATTTTTCTACTCATGGGTGTTTGGCCATTATGCCTTGTACCAATGGAAGCGTTTCAAATGTTATCTTCAGTAATAATATTGCAGATGATAATATTTCATGTTGGTATTAGGTACAAAGTAATAGTTTAGTTGTTTAAATTGAATACTAATAAGAAGCAGATTTTATACTCCTTAATATTAATTATCTACATAATATTATTATAAATAATAGATCTGGTTTTGAAGTAAATATGAACATAATTTAAAGAAACTAGCGATTTCATTAAGGGTGTGTTTAAGAAACAAGACTGAATTAAATGGACCAATTGCACTTTCTTGAAAAAATTAGTTTACTCACATATACTCGGGCCTCTGTTGTCCCTGTAAATCCTGACAGTTTCTTTTTGAGATGGTCATTCACATTTTGTATGATTTCCTCTACAAATTTTGTTTGGTAAGTTTTATTATTTTTTTCTGTAAAATTGTCCTTCTTTCTGAGATTGTTAGAGTCTTCAGTAGGCAACTCACTTTTTATAACTTTGCCAGTTCAAAGAGGTATCATAAACTGCAGAGAAGCAGTGATAACCAGGGAGCACCTTCAGGTCATATCACAAGTTCAACACCTGTTAAAGGATAAAGGAAAGGAATTACTGAGTAAGGGGTGTGCCAGACTGCAGTACAGTTCTAATTCAGTTTTGGCTGGGCCAATGCAGAGTCCTTGAGACAAAGTCATCTGCTAATGGAGTCCCTTGACTTACAGGAATGAATCTGTACTAGTATTCCCACTATGCTCAGCCATTGCCTTAGAGCGTCCTGGGTGAAGCATGTCCTTAGTGTGAGCATAATTGTTAATCTAGAAGAGTGGAAGTTTAGACTGTCAATTAACCATGACTCCTGCACAGATATGAGTGGCGTATTTCCTACATGCCTGTGGGCTACACACATCCACTTCTTCACACAGGGTTTGTGGAGCCATTTATCCATGTATGTCTCCCGTGGTCTTGTCTTCCTGAGGGGAAACTTAGTAGAGAGAGAGTAGTTGCTTGAATCGTTGTCTACCATTATTGTGGTTAATCCGCAGGCCTCTATCTGGGCAAGAATAATTGATGCTAATAAGAAAAATGAGGTTGGACTGCTTTTACACAATAGAGTGAGGGAAGAAAACATGTGGAATTTGGGATCTACTTGATGTTTCCTGGTCCTCCCATGCCCCATTTAAGCTGAATGGACACATGAAGCAACTGTGACATGACAGGAATATAGATTTGAATCACCACTCTAGGTAACATCAAGAGGGGATAGCTGAGGCTAAAGAGAATTTAAAATGGCTAGTATCTTTTTTTTTTTTAAATGATTTGAGTTCCTCTGGGTATATTTCCAGAAGGGGGATTGCTGGGTTGTATGGGAAAAAAGATATCTGCACACACATGTTTATTGAAGCATTATCCACAATAGTAAAAACAAAGAACCAACCATGCTGCCCATCGAAAGTGGACTGGACTTAAAAAATGTGGTACATATGCACAATACAGTATTACTCAGCCATAAAGAAGGACAAAATTATGAACTTTGCAGCAACTTGAATGGATTTAGAGTTTGTCATACTTAGTGATCTACCACAGAAACAAAGAACTGAGTACCACCACGTGATCTTACTTATAAGCAGACCCAGAACATTTATCATAATCCTATAAGAAAGGGTTTGGCAGTAGCGGGATGCTACCAGAGTAGGAGAGGGGGTATCTGATCTCAAACCAGGTGAAATGGGAACCAAAGGGAGACCCAAACTTTACCTGTACAATGACCACTAATCCTGAATTGTACCCCACATCTTTTAAATTAAAAAAAATGGCTAGTAGAGGAGGGAGAAGATAAGTACCATACAAAGTGGGACCCCAAAATCCCGGAATTTGTTTATAAAAAATTGTGTATTAGCCGGGCTCGGTGGCTCAGCCTGTAATCCCGCGCCTTTGGGAGGCTGAGGTGAGTGAACTGCCTGAGCCCGCCTGGGCAGGCGAGACCTCATCTCTACAATAAATTAAAAAAAACCAAAAACAAAAAACTAGCCGGGCGTGGTATTGCGCACCTGTAGTTCCAGCTACTTGGAAGGCTGAGGCGGAAGGATCGCCGGAGACCAGCAGGTCGAGGCTGCGGTGGCCTGGAGCGGCCACTGCACTCCAGTCTGGGTGACAGGGTTAGACTCCAACTCAAAAAAAAAAAAAAAAATTTGTGTATTTATTCCTACATGTTTAAACTTCAGTCACCTTCACAGTACTCTCTATTTGATTCAATACACCTATCAAGACGCTTTTTCCATTGCTCAAAACAGTTTTTGAACTCATCAATTTTGATGCCTTTTAGTGCTTCTGCCATTTTTTGTTTCACCTCTTCCACACATGCACACATACGCTCAAACAAACCCCCCAAAAAGGAATTGTTTTTTGGCGGGCAAGCCCCTTTTAGTACAGGCTTCTGTTAGGTAAGTGTGCTGGGAAGCCATCAGCATCAGTGCACCAGCTAGTGTTTTTGTGAGAGGCTGCATTCAGCTTCAGTGAAAAAAAAATTTTTTTTTGAGAGTCTGTCAACACGTTTGCCAGTTTTATGATGGGTGATTAACAAGCGCACCTGTCCACACTACGCTGAATATTCAGCAGTTTTTGACCAAAAATATCGTCACCCCTGTGCCCCACCCTCGCTGTTCACCCAATGTTGCTTCGAGTGATTTTTTAAAAATAATTTCTTCAGATGAAAAAAGTCATCAAAGCAAAATGTTTTGCTGGTGTGGAAGAGGTGAAACAAAAGACAGGAGCACTAAAAGGCATCAAAATTGATGAGTTCAAAAACTGTTTTGAGCAGTGGAAATAGCATCTCGATAGGTGTATTGAATCAAATGGAGAGTACTTTGAAGGTAACTGAAGTGTTAACATGTAAAAATAAATACACATTTTTTTATAAATAAATTCTGGGAGTTTTTGGGTCTCCCCTCGTATAAATTTTTCCAACAGTAATTATAGGAAAGCTTACATTTGCTTAGTACATAATTCATATGATTCTGATAATGCAAATATCTTCAAAAGTTACAGTGCCTGACCTTAGACAGGGTGTCAACTCTTGTTCTTATTAGTTTGATGTTCAACTTGCTTGTTGCAGATGTACTGAACAGAATGTTCCCTGAATACCAGTCCAATCGCTTCGCTGTTTGCTCCTTTTGAATTTCTCAGCACTTTTATCCCCCATAAACTTTGGTTCTTTTTAAGTTTTTAGCTTCTTTGTGATTGCTCTTACAGGTTTATGTCACTCATTTGTGCTCATCTTCATTTCTTTTCCCCTTCTTCCATCTTTCCACATGTTTTAGCAACCTAATTTGGTCAGAATGTTCCCTGTGTTGTACCTCTGGTTTAGTCACACACCTATTTGCTTTTTCACTGAATCATCATGCTTGTGTGATATAATTTTGCTTTTTTAGAATTATCAGTAATCACTGTCTTTTTAGTCTTTGACAATGAAATGTGAACGTTCAAAAAATCTGCTTATTTTATAAGGCATATAGTTGACTGTCCTCAGTTTTTTCTTCCTTTGCTTAATATTAACAATCCCAATCTGACTTTACTGTTTTTTATCCTTAGATGCCTTTTACTGTCTGCCAAATGTCAGTCAGTTCAACTGTGCCTCTCAGGCTTAACATTCAGAATAATTTTCTTGGAAATAATCTGATTTCAACCATCTTCTCAAGACCTTGACTCTTCCTAATTTTTTTAACACATTAGTTCTCAACCCTGGGTGCACACTGGATGTAATTGGTCTGGTTGGGGATAGGCAGTCAGATTTAGGAGCACGATTATAATGGAAAGGGAAGCTACACAGAAGTTTTTCTATTTATCATGTTCTTGATATTTCCTCTTATAAGATGGTTTTTCAATCTACTCTTCATTGTTCTTTGTGTGTGTGTGCATGCGTGTGTGTGTGTGTGTGTGTGTGTGTGTGTGTGTGTGTGTGTGACTTTTTAAAAAATTCTCTATCTTGTCTAAGGATGCTTTATTCTCTAAAAAAATAACTTTTTGCACTCATGGCCCAGATATATCTTACAGGTAACCATTGTAATAGCCATTGTTTTGTTTTCTAGATCAGTTCTTTTCAATAGAAATATAAAGCATGCCACACATATAATTTTAAATTTTCTAGTAGTGACATTAAAAAGGAATAAAGAAACAGGTGGCATGAACTTAGAAATATGTGTTATTTAACCCAATGTACACTAAGTAATATCATTTCAGAATTTAATTAATGTATACATTATTTATGAGGTTTTTTTTTTACTTTTTGAAAGCTGGTGTGTATTTTACATTTATATTACACCTCAATTTGAACTAGCTACACTTCAGATGTTCAGTAGGCACATATATCTAGTGTCTACTGTTTTGGACAGAGCCGGTCCAAAGGAATAATTGTCCTTATTATTTTCCCTTAAGATCTGCTATATAAAATGCCTATTGACTTTCTTTTGTGATAATTCCTTCCTAATATAGCAATTTGTTTTCTTTCATCATAGAATTGTATTTCATATTGCTTTCATTACATTACTGTACTGATTTGCATGTGTTTCTCCAACTAAATTCCAGGGTCTCTGAAGGAAGATTCTGTGTACTAATTCATCATTGTGCCATCTTTCCCATCCACAGCAGTACTCACTGTTTTTGAGAAAATAAAACATGAAGTAAATGCTTATGGAATTAAATTTTATACAATCCATCTCTTTATGTATCTACATATTACAGAGGATTAGTAAGTAGGAATATGATTACTACTCCCTCAAAAATAGACACACATTTTGTTTTAGGTAATCTAGCTAAAATACTATACATTCTGTTCCATTTTTGTCTATTCACATATATATACCTCTTGTTCTTCCAGAGGTATCATTTGGATTTCCTTTTAAGATTTTCTACTATGCAGTATTTGTCTCATTCGTTTTGTTTCAAAATCAGTGTTACCTCTTCTTATCTACAGGGTGCCTGAATGAAACGTCATTGTACACCTAACCCTTAACTGTACCCCACAAAACCATAATAAAAAATACTGATTAATGAAAAAAAAAATTCAGTGTTACCTTGAATTATGTTTGTATATAGTCAGTTAGACTTGGATTTCTTTCTCTTTTTTTGAGTTAGAGTCTCACTCTCGCCCAGACTGGACTGCAGCAGCACGCTCATGGTCACTGCAGCCTTCACCTGCTGGACTTAAGTGATCCTTCCACCTCAGCCTTCCAAGTAGCTGGAATTACAGACGCACCCCACCACGTCTGGCTAGTTTTTGTGACTTATTGTGGAGACTAGGGCTCACCAAGTCTTGCTCAGGCTGATCTTCAACCCGTGGGCTCAGGCAATCCTCTTGCTTCGGCCTCCCAAAGTGCTGAGATTACAGGCTGAACCACCGCACCTGACCTAGACTTGGATTTCTAAAATTGTTTTGTAGTTTATGAATGGTTCTTAAAGCTTTTCACCCACACACTAATATTTGTTTTTTAAAAATGGACTGGTTATAGAAATCAAGTATAATCTTGAAAATTACCAACTTGTTGCTATTTGTATTAAAATAAATGCTCTTTAGCTGGGTGTGGTGGTATGCTTCTCTAGTTCTAACTACTTGGGAAGCTGAGGTGGGAGGATCTCTTGAGCCCAGGAGTTGGAGACTATAATGAGCTATGATCACATTACTATAATCCAGCCTGAGTGACAGAGAGAGACTCTATCTTTTAAAAAAAATTACTATACTGCAGCTTGGGTGACAGAGAGAAACTCTATCTGCTAAAAAAATACAGTGACATATAGATACAGATATATCTTGTTACAATATATTGAGTAGTATATAAATTGAAGTTGCTCTGGAAATAATTGCTTTGAGTGACGAGTGTTAAGAAAGCATTGCCAGCTTCAATATTTGAGGAAGTTGTAAGTTTTCTAAATATTGACTTGACAGTTGCATAGAGCTTGAGCTTTAGTGATCTGGGTGGGGCTGTTGTGGCGGTGCTACATCATTTCTCACACTTAGTATGTGATTTTATGTAATCAGTGTCCCATAATCAAGAACATTATAAAGACTGTATTTTTTTTTGGTTGATTACAAATGAAACAGCCCGAATTGAAGCATTCTTTGTTTTGTGATTATGCTAAACTAGGGTTTTTCTGATTTCTGCCTGTTGAAAAATACCGTAGGGGTTTTCATGCAGAACACTTGCCTTACTGAAAATGGTAGCCGAGCTTCTTGCTTTGCTGCCTGTGAAATAAAGAATCATATTAGCCACTCCTATCGTGAATACCAGCTTCTGAGATGATCATCCAGTAATTCTGTTAGAAATGTACAGGAAATGTTGGTCTTCTCAGTGCAAGGGCAAAAACCAATTTCTTCTTACCTTCCTGTCAGCAGGCAACAGGGAGGCCTAGGGCATGTTAGTGCATTTTTACACTGGCATAGAGCCCTGGAGTTGGACTCACTGAGTCTTAAATGCACTTAGAACACAGGTTTTGACTGCTTCATAGGAGACATTCCAGACATATTTATGCTTAGTACAACTCTGAAGTTTTTGTTCTTATTATCATGGTACTGTGGTCTTTTTGTTTGCTTCTTTTATCTGTGATGTTAGTACTTTTCCAAGGCCAAGTTAAAACAAATAACTACAGATAAATTCATCTTGTGTTAATCTGTTTACATTTATGGAACTGCTTTATTGCAATCCTGAGAAAGATATTGAAACTCAGGATATGTCTGTACATGCCTGGTAGAATGGAAAGCTGCAGTGCTATCAATAGCCAGTTATACAGATTTTCTTTCCATAAAATCAGTGTTCATTTTCTTTTTATAGTGAGACCATAGCTGTTGGTTAACTGATTTATCCAAAAGCAAATTATTCTAAATGATGTTGGAAGTTTTTATCACACCCAGAAATAAATTATAACTTAAAATCTGCTGGTTTTATTGCGTTACTCATGTTTATCACCCCATCATTCTGGACGACTAATTTTTAGTTGGAAGTTTTAGATACTTTCTTCCAGATAAATTACGTAGTAGTGAAAGGGAAATGACATTTGGAGGCAAAAGATAAAAATCTGAGTTCATATGTTAGCTTACTATGTGGTTCTAAATAAAGTCATTTAAGCCCTCTAAACCTCATTTCTACATGTGAAAATATAGATAAGTATGCCTGCATACATCATACTATGACTACTGAAAGGACCAGATAAGATATATGTCCTATTATTTGTGAATTGCAAAGAGTTATACGAATGTTAGTGATCATTTTTGTTGTTTTGCAACCCTTTCACCCCAGGCTTATTAATACATCAATCCCATGTATATAATTCCTTATGTGTCAAGTTAGATATGATAATACCATTTGAGAATATATGTTTTAATTTATTGCTAAAGGTATACGTCACAAATTTTCTTACCAAGTTTTCATATTAGAAATGAATAACAATATTCCATTGTGTATATATACCACATTTTTTTAATCCAGTTCAGCTTCGATTATTATGCAGCCATAAAGAAAGACAAACATATGGACTTCACAGCAACTTGGATGAATTTGGAATCGATCATACTCAGTAATCTATCACAGAAACAAAGAACAGAGTACCACATGTTCTCACTCATAAATGGACCTTAAACAATTATAATACTATAAGAAAGGGATTGGTAATAGTGGGAAACTGTCGGGGAAGGAGGTGGGATTGACAGTTGAGGGAAACTGCTAGGGGAGGGAAGGGCATACCTCATCAACAAGGGTACCTGTATAATCAACGTTTGTATACCTACCCCTGAATTGTACCCCACATCTTTATAATAAAACAAATTTTTTAAAAAGAGAAATGAATAACAATCACTACAACAGAAGAAATGTATCCATAAGAACTGTCCATCTCTTCCCATCCCCACAGTAAAATAACTGCTTTCAGTTTGAGTAGGGAAGTTAAATATTTTCTCTGCTGTTTCTATTATAGCTTTTAAGTAATAATGTTAAATGATTTCTTGAGTTGATCTCAGTTTGAATTACTTTAATCTGTTACATGTTTGTGTTCCCAGTGTTGAGTTTTCATTGTTTTATTTTGTTTTAATTTTAAAGATGTGGGGTACAATTCAGGATTAGGTACACACACACACAAGTGGTCATTGTATAGCTAATGTTGGGACCTCCCTTTGGTCCCCACTTTGGTTTGAAATCAGGTACTATCATTGATATGTGCCCCCTCCCTTCCCTGGCAGATTCTGGGTACTGCCAGGCCCTTTTAAATTGTATTACAGTAAATGTACAGTAAATGACTGAGACCATGAGGTACTCAGTTCTTTGTTCCTGTGACAGATCACTGAGTATTATAGACTCCAGATCCATCCAAGTTGCTGCAAAGTTCATAATTTTATCCTTTGTGGCTGCATAATATTCCATTGTGTATATGTAACACATTTTTCATACAGTCCAGTTTCAGTGAGCAATACGGTTGGATTCATGTTTTGCTATTGTGAATAATGCTGCAATAAATGTGCATGTGCAGGTATCTTTTTTTGTAGAGTGATTTAAGTTTCCCTGGGTATATTCCCAGAAGGCGGATTGCTGAGTCATATGGAAGGTCAATTTCTAGTTCTTTTAGGAATTGCCACACTGTTTTCCTTTGAGGTTGAACTAGTTTGCATTCCTACCAACAGTGTAGAAGTGTTCCCTTTCCCCCACATCCTCTCCAGCATCTGTTGTTTTCTGAGTTATTGATGATGGCCATCCTGACTAGAGTTAGGTGGTATCTCAATGTGGTTTTTATTTGTGTTTCTCTGATGATTAGTGATGCTAAGCATTTTTTATTTTTTTTAATTAAATTAAATTGATTTTATTTTAAAGATGTAGGGTGCAATTCAGGGTTAGGTATATAAATGGTCATTGTACAGGTAAAGTTTAGGCCTCACTTTGGTCCCCACATTGCCAGATTTGAGATCAGGTACCCTTATTAATGAAGTGTGCCCCCCACCTTGGCAGTTTCCCACTACTGCCAATTCCTTTCGGCAGTATTATAGTTGTTCAGGGTCTGTTTATGAGCAAGAACATATGGTACTCAGTTCTTTGTTTCTGTGTATCAGATCACTGAGTATTATAGTATCTAAATCTATCGAAGTTGCTGCAAAGTTCATAATTTTGTTCTTTATGACTGCATAATATTCCATCATGTATATGTACCACATTCAAAACAATCTAGTCCACTTTCTATGGGCAGCATGGTTGGTTCCATGTTTTCGCTCTTACAAATAATGCTACAATAAACATGCATGTGCAGATATCTTTTTCATAGAGTGATTTGAGTTCTTCTGGACATATCCCCAGAATGGGGATTACTGAGTAGTATGGAAGGTCAATTTTTAGATCTTTTAGGAATTGCCACACTGTTTTCCACAGAGGTTGTACTAGGTTACACTCCTACCAACAGTGTATAACTGTTCCCTTTTCTCCACATCCTCTCCATCATCTGTTGTTTTCTGAGTTAGTGATGATGGCCATTCTGACTGGAGTCAGGTAATATCTCAGTGTAGTTTTAATTTGCATTTCATTGATAATTGGTGAGACTGAACGTATTTTCACGTGTCTGTTGCCTGCTTGTATGTCTTCTTTTGAGAGGTGTCTACTGATATCTTTTGCCCACTTTTCAATGAGGCTGGTTTTTTTTTTTTTCCTTTTGGTACAGCTTAAACAGGTTCTTTGTAGATCCTGTATGTTAGGCCTTTGTCAGATATATAGTTGGCACAAATTTTCTCCCATTCTGTGGTCTGTCTCCCCACTCTCTTGATGGTTTCTTTTGTTTTGCAGAAGCTTTTAAGTTTGATGAGGTCCCACTTGTCTATCTGATCTCTTATGGCAAGGGCTTTGGGGGTTTTTATCAGGAATTGATTGCCTATTCCGTTTGTTGAGTTTTCTTTATCAGAGACTTAAGCAAGTTAAATGCCCATTGCAGAAATGGCTTAAATCTCAGCTCTTCAGGCTGGCTGCCTTATGAGTTCCTCTTCACTACAAGTATTAATAAGATGAGACTGAATGGCTACAATTGTTTTTGTTGGCTATCATAGATTATATATATCTGAGGAGTGGGAAGCTGCAAATTCTATGCTGTGATCCTTACTTGCATTTATTTTTCAATTTAGATGATGAACATACATATATATATAATCATTTCCTGAAAATTTTGCTTGTGCTACTTCGACATTTTGGGAATACTTGCTAGGGAAAAATCTACTTCAGTAGCACATGAAAAAATACATTTTTTGTGTTACCAGTTTTCTAGGCATTTTTTCTCCTTCAAATATTCATAATATTTTTGTTTATGTTCATCTTATGTCATTTTTCTCATTCTATCTAATAAATAATAATTTGCTTATTTCATTAATTGCCCTTATTAAGTTTTAAAGTTCTTCTGGGAATATAAGAATGGAAATATGAATAATCTTTATATACCCCACATTAATTTATACAGAGGCAGTATTCAATAAAAACTTGTGAAATTTAATTTGTTGTGATTGGTGCCTAAAACTTGGGAGAAAAGTTGCTATTGATTAAAATAGCTTATACTTGGTTTCTTTTCAATCTGCCATTCATAGAATCTACCCTTAGCAAATGCCACTGATTTAGGGTAATTTTCTAATGTAGAAATCTCATTTACCCAAATGCCATTAAAAGCATTTAATAACCTAATGATTTTTTAAAAGGTACCATTTCACATATTTCCAGATGGTATCCAAAAGTACTTATAAATTTTTTAAAAGTACCCTAAATTAACTATAGGCATAGCTTTCATACCCCAAATGTAAAGTTATTGAAGCTAATCTGTGAAACTTGTTTGTGGATTTTTAAGGTTAAACTACTGGTAATGGAGCAATCAGTAATTTGTCCAGACTGGATACCAGAAAAACTCTGTTGTCTGATAACTGATGTCTTTAAATATTTGGGCTCACTTTGATCAATCTAAGTTTATGAAAATTCTTAAAGTCTAGTATACCTCTACTTGGTAACGTTTCTTGGGCATCTCACCTTCTCTACCACCAAACTCCCCATCATTGGAAAAAAAGGATTTCAAAAACTAAATGAGTATATATTATTCTTTGGTTATCTTAACAATTGCAATGTTTTTAATTAAGAATTATTTGTATTTGTATACCTAACCCTTAACTGTACCCCACAATATCAAAATTAAAAAAAAAGAATTATTGTTAACTATGTTAGAATTGGTAAATTACATGTTGCAGTCATCATATTTTAACGAGTCTCTAATATTTTTACTTTTGAGTTTGTAAAAAGTGGCAGTTGCTGCTCTGGCTAAAAGGCTTTCCAACTGATTAATGTGTTCATGTATAATTTAACTTTTAAAGAAAGATATAATAAGTGTGAAGAAAATGTTTCCTGTTCATAGAAAATCTGGCAAAATATTTTGACTTTTGCTCAAAATTAAAAGCAAATGGGAGTAGTTTTGAAATATGGGATAACTTAAGAAACTGATTTTAGCTCTGGCTCTATTATTGACTGGTTCTCCATTTCTTCATGTTTAAAATTAGGGGAATAGATTAATTTCTAAGACCTCTTTCAACTTTGCTAATATTCTTTTGTTGATCTCATTTATTAGGAAAAAACAGCAAGATTTACTTGTGGATTTCCATATCAATAAAGAATTGTAACAAAGATATCTAAAATGTTTAGCCTTGCACTAGTAAATAATAGTGAATCTATGTCCCTCAAAATGGAGGTTTTGTGTTAAGGGTAGCCAGGTTGAAGATGACTTCTGTTTAGAAATGTTAAATTTAAAGAAATATCTTCTAAGAGTTTAAGAGACTCATAGGAGTGACCATTTCTCGATAATATGACTTAGTATTATACTATATGCATATGATTTAAAAAGTACAAGTAGTACTGAAAAACATCAGTTCTTTTCCTTATCCTTTTTGACTTCCTAGGTCAGTTTATTCAGGGCAAAAACTTGCAAATAATTTTTACTTTGTCAACATTTTCTGTTTATTTTGTGCTATGATAGATGAAGTACTCTTTGTGCTACCTTCCCTATCTCCCTTCTTCTACTTCTTCCAATGTTATTCTGTTTTCGATTAAATCAATATGTAGTGGTTACATTATTTTGAATATGTGCATGTTATGAATATATTGCTTATTGTATTGCCAGGTGATAATCTATCACTGTATTTCTTTTTTGGGTAGATCTCTCTTTCTCATAGTTTCTAATTATATTGCTTTTATTTCTGTAATGCATTTCTTATAACATTTAGTTTTTTGTTGTTTGTTTTTTTTTTTAAAGCTCCATTATATCTTAATTTTTTAAAAAAATTTTAAAGAGGTGGTATACAATTCAGGGTTAGGTATGCAAATGCTTATTCTGCAGGTACCCTTGTTGATGAGGTGTGCCCCTCCCTCCCCTGGCAGTTTCCCTCAACTGCCAATCCCACCCCTACTCCCCTGGCCAGTTTCCCACTACTGCCAATCCCTTTCTTACAGTATTATGATAATTGTTCAAGGTCCGCTTATGAGTGAGAATATATGGTACTCTGTTCTTTGTTTCTGTGATAGAACACGGAGTATGATTGACTCTAAATCCATCCAAGTTGCTGCAAAGTCCATATGTTTGTTCTTCTTTATGGCTGCATAATATTCCATTGTGTATATGTACTACATTTTCTTTATCCAGTCCAGCATCGATGGGCAGCTTGGTTGGTTCCATATTTTTGCTATTGTGAATAAAGCTACAACAAGCATGCGTATGCAGGTATCTTTTTGGTAGAATGATTTGAGTTCTTTTTGGTATATTCCCAATAGGGTTAGGGTTAGGGTTAGGCCATATGGAAGGTCAATTTCTAGTTCTTTCAGAAATTGCCACACTGTCATCCATAGAGGTTGTACTAGTCTGCATTCCCACCAGCAGTGTAGGAGCGTTCCTTTTTCTCACATCCTTGCCAGCCTCTGTTTTTGTTTGTTTTATTAATGATAGCCATTCTTACTGGGGTTAGGTGGTTTTTCAGTGTGGTTTTGATTTGCATTTTTCTGATGATTAGTGAGGCTGAGCACTTTTTCATGTATCGGTTGGCTGCCCGTATACCTTCTTTTGAGAAGTGTCTATTCAGGTCTTTTGCCCACTTTGTATTGGGGCTGTGTGTTTTTTTCCTTTCAGTGCATTTGCATTCTTGTAGATCCTAGATGTTAGACCTTTGTCAGATATACAGTTGGCAAATATGTTTTTCCCCTTCTGTGGGCTGTCTCCCTGCTCTCTTGATGGTTTCTTTTGCTTTGCAGAAGCTTTTCAGTTTCATGAGGTCCCACTTGTGTATCTTTTTTCTTATGGTATGGGGCACTTAGGGGAAGAATCAACATTGTTAGGATGTCCATCCTATCAAAGGCAATCTACAGATTCAATGCAATACCCATTAAATTACAAACATCATTCTTCTCAGACCTGGAAATGACAATACAGAAATTCATATGGAAACATAAATGACCACGAATAGCCAAAACAATCCTTAGCAAAATAAACAAAGCAGGAGATACCACACTTCCAGACTTCAAACTTTACTATGAGACTACAATAATTAAAACAGCCTGGTATTGGTACAAGAACAGGCATATAGACCAATGGAACAGGATAGAGATTCCGGAAGCAAAGTCTCAATTTCTCAACCAATTCATCTTTGACAAAACCTCCAACAACAACCACTGGCGAGAGGAGAACCTCTTTAGTAAAAGGTGCTGGGAAAACTGACTGATCACATGCAGAAGATTGAAACAGGACCTCTACCTATTACCATACATAAAAATTAACTCTAAATGGATCAAAAACCTAAACGTAAAACCTCAAGCTATAAGAATCTTAGAAAATGCCAGAGGCGCCCTTATGGAAATTGGAACTGGCAACAAAAACTCCATTATATCTAGTTCCCTTACTTTCTCCCTGAGACTACACTGGAAACATCATTGTAAGTGTTATATTTTTTTAAATTTTCTGATTTTGTTTATAGTATATAAAAGTATAATTTACTTTGACATACTGATTTTATATATAGCATTTTTGCTGAACTTTATTAATTCTAATTTCTCCCTAGATTCTGTTGAATTTTCTCTCTATGCATGATATCATATGCGAAAAGCATTTTTGTTTATTCTTTTACAAACTTTTTTCTTTTCTTTCAATAATGGGACTAGGTGAAATCCAACTTTGTCATATTTTATTTAGTATTGTATCTATACTCACTGGTAAGATTGCCCCTGTAATTTTCCTTTCACACTCAGTCCTGTGTAGGTTTAGTATAAAAGTTATGCTAGCTTTATCCCTCCTCTTCTGTTCCTTGGAAAAGTTTGATCAGTTTTAAAATTTTTTGCTCTAGCTTAGTTGTATTACGATTAGAGATCACGTTCTGTATGAATTCTTTTCTTTGATATTTGTTTAAACTAGACAAGGCCCAATGTATGATCAGTTTTTCTAAATATCCATGGTAATGATATAAATGTGTATTCTTTATTTGATGAGTACAGTGTATTATATATATATATATAATATACATATATATATCAATTAGAACAAGTTTGTTATTTATGTTCAAATCTTCCTACATTTTACAGATTTTTTTACATGTTTAATCAGCTATCATAGGTCTCTTTAAAATCTTCAGCTGTGTTTGTGATTTTGCCTATTTCAATTTAAGGGGTTTTGAACCTTGTGAACCAAACCTTTTTTCATTGTGAAGTGGAGCTATTTTAGCTTTGTAATGCTTCCACCATAAAGTCTACTTTATCTGGAAATAATATGGCTGTATCAGCTTCCCTTGGTTATTCTTTGTGTATAAGTTTTTTCTTTGTTTTGTTTGGTTTGGTTTTTTTTGAGTTGGAGTCTCACTCTGTCGCCCAGACTAGAGTGCAGTGGCCGCTCCTGGCCACCACAGCCTCGACCTGCTGGGCTCCGGCGATCCTTCCTCCTCAGCCTTCCAAGTAGCCGAAATTACAGGCATGCACTACCATGCCCAGCTGACTTTTTGATTTATTGTAGAGATGAGGTCTCGCTGCCCAGGCGGGTCTTGAACCCGCGGGCTCAGGCAATCCACTCACCTCAGCCTCCCAAAGGCGCGGGATTACAGGCTGAGCCACCGAGCCCGGCTGTGTATAAGTTTTTAAATCTTTTATTTCAACCTTTCTGTGTGACGGTATGTTTTTGATGTCTCTGATAAATAGCATAGATGTTCAAATTTGCCTTTTTTTTTTGCAGTCTGAGGATATTTGTTTTGAGAATTAATAGCAACATTTTCTAAAAATTTAAAGAAGATATGATGAACATCATTGTATCTTTGTCTGGATTCAACACTTATTGACATTTTACTATTTTGCTTTATGTCACTTGCTCTCCAGAGTGTCTATGGTTATGTATGTATTTAATGATTATATAAGTATATTAGTATATGCTATGCCATTTAGAAGTTGCAGACATAATGACACTTTATAAACCTAAATACCTCATCATGCATCATGCCTCACCTAAGTAAAAGGACATTATTCTACATAACCATTATATGATTATCACACTTAAGAATATCAACAGCAATTTAAAAGTCTTCTAATAGTCAAGTCACATTCAAATAGTGCCTAATGGTCCTAAAAAGTCTTTCATAGCTGATCATGTTTTGCATCTGTTTATTCTTTTAAATTTTTAACATTTTGGAATGTGTTGGAAGAAAATTTTCCATGACTCTCTCATGTCTCTGCACATTTTGAGAAGAGAGCACTGCCTTTGTGCTGAACTTTCTTTGTAACTCTCATGTTTTATAGTGAATGACATGGAAAATAGAGATAGTATTTCCTTTGGAAAAAAAAGACCAGATTTGTTTACCTTCTATTATATTAAAGATAATATCTCAGAGCAAAAGTCAAGTAAGCTTACTGTCTATTATAAAATTTTTGTGTTCCCTAAACACCCAGTTTCTCTCCGGGCCTTATTGGACATTCATATATATATAAACTTGGAAAAATATCTATTTAGATATTTGTCTACTTTTTTATTGGATTATTTGCTTTCCTAGTAAGTTATAAGAATTCTTTGTGTATTCTGTATAATAGTCCATTATCAGGTATATTATGTAGAAATATATTTTTCCACTTTGTGGGTTGACTTTTTACTTTCATGATAGTGTCCTTTGAAGCACAGATTTCTAAAATTTTGATGAAATGTTTACAAAATTGATATCAAATTTTAATTAGTGTTTATATTTGGCACTTGTACTTTTGGTGTCATATCTAAGAAAGCTCTGACTAAAAAAATGTCAAGAATATTTACTTCTATGTTTTCTTCTAAGAATTTTATAATTTTAGCTGTTGTGCTTAATCTCTGATCCATATTAAGCTAATTTTTTAATTATAAAGATGTGGGGTACAATTCAGGATTAGGTATACAAACGTTGATTATACAAGTACCCTTGTTGATAAGGTATGCCCCTCCCTCCCCTAACAGTTTCCCTCAACTGCCAATCTCACCCCCCTGGCAGTTTCCCACTACTGTCAATCACTTTCTTAGAGTATTATGATAATTTTTCAAGGTCCGCTTATGAGTGAGAGCATATGGTACTCTGTTCTTTGTTTCTGTTACAGATCACTGAGTATGATCGACTCTAAATCCACCCAATTTGCTGCGAAGCCCATATGCTTGTCCTTCTTTATGGCTGCATAATATTCCATTGTGTATATGTGCCACATTTTTTTTATTCAGTCCAGCTTCCGTGGGCAGCATGGTTGGTTCCATGTTTTTGCTATTGTGAATAGAGCTGTAACAAACGTGTGTGCAGGTATCTTTTTTGTAGAATGATTTGAGTTCCTCCAAGTATATTCCCAATAGGGGA
The DNA here is from genome assembly GCF_000164805.1 of Carlito syrichta. Classification (NCBI taxonomy): domain Eukaryota; kingdom Metazoa; phylum Chordata; class Mammalia; order Primates; family Tarsiidae; genus Carlito; species Carlito syrichta. Next base: position 173,672 of record NW_007258966.1, on the reverse strand, counting down.
ATTGTTGGGTCATATGAAGGTCAATTTCTAGTTCTTTCAGAAACTGCCACACTGTCTACCAAAGAGGATGCACTAGTTTGCATTCCCACTAGCAGTGTAGAAGCATTCCTTTTTCTCTGAATCCTCACCAGCATCTGTTGTTGTTTGTTTTATTAAGGATGGCCATTCTTACTGGGTTTAGGTGGTATCTCAATGTGGTTTTAATTTTCATTTCTCAGATGATGTGTGAGGCTGAGCACTTTTTCATGTGTCTGTTGGCTGCCTGTATATCTTGTTTTGAGAAGTGTTTATTCATGTCTTTCACCCACTTTCTAATAGGGCTGTTTGTTTGTTTTTTTTTTCTTTCAGCATGTTTGAATTTCTTGTAGATCCTAGATGTTAGGCCTTTGTCAAATATAGAATTGACAAATTTTTTTTTTCCATTCTGTGGATTGTCTCCCTGCTATCTTGATGGTTTCTTTTGCTTTGCGGAAGCTCGTTAGTTGGATAAGGTCCCACTTGTCTATCTTATTTCTTAAGGTATGGTCATTTAGGGTTCTGAATAGGAATTGGTTGCCAGTTCCAATTACCATAAGGGTGTTTCCTGCGTTTTCTAAAATTCTTATAGTTTGAGGTTTTATGTTCAGGTTTTTGATCCATTTAGAGTTAACTTTTGTGTATGGTGATAGGTAGGGATCCTGTTTCAATCTTCTGCATGTGGTCAGCCAGTTTTCCCAACACCGTTTACTGAGGTTCTCCTCTCCCCAATGGTTGTTGTTGGAGGCTTTGTCAAAGATGAGTTGGTTGAGAAATTGAGGCTTTGCTTCCAGAATCTCTATTCTGTTCCATTGGTCTATGCGCCTGTTCTGGTACCAATATCAGGCTGTTTTGAATACTGTAGCCTTATAGTAAAGTTTGAAGTCTGGAAGTGTAATACCTCCTGCTTTGTTTCTTCTACTAAGGATTGTTTTGGCTATTCATGGTCATTTATGTTTCTATATGAATTTTTGTATTGTCATTTCCAGGTCTGAGAAGATTGATGTTGGTAACTTAATGGGTATTGTGTAGAATCTGTAGGTTGCCTTTGTTAGGATGGATAGAATGTTGATTCTTCCTGTCCATGAGCATGAAATATTTTCTCATTTGTTTGTGTCTTCTTGGATTTCATTGAGCAGTGTTTTGTAGTTCCTATGGTAAAGGTCTTTCACTTCTCTAGTTAGGAAGATGCTGAGGTATTTCATTTTTTTGGTGGCTGTTGTAAATGGGATTGGTCTATGCGCCTGTTCTGGTTCTTCTTATTTGGGTCTTTTTATTTGGGTCTCTGTGTGCTTGTTGTTGGTGTATATGAATGCAACTGTTTTTTGCACATTTATTTTGTACCCTGAGACTTTGCTAAAGTCCTTTATCAGTGCAAACAGGTTTTTGACAGATTCTCTTGGATTTTCAAGGTATAGGATCATTTCATCAGCAAAGAGGGATAACTTGACTTCCTCTTTTCCTATTTGGATAGCCTGGATTTCCTTCTCTTGTCTAATTGCCCTAGCTAGGCCTTCCAACACAATGTTGAACAAGAGAGGTGAGAGTGGGCAACCTTGTTTTGTTCCAGTTTTCAGGGGAAATGTTTCCAATTTCTGTCTATTTAGCAATATGTTAGCTGTGGGTTTATCATAGATGGCACTTACTATTTTGAGGTTTGTTCCTTCCATACCTAGGTGTTTGAGGGTTTTTATCAAGAAGGAATGCTGGATTTTATTAAAGGCTTTTTCTGCATCTAATGAGATAATCATATGGTTCTTGTTTTTACATCTATTTATGTATCTAATTACATTTATGGTCTTGCGAATGTTGAACCAGCCCCGCATCCTAGGGATGAAGCCTACTTGGTCATGGTGGATGATTTTTGAGATGTGTTTTTGGATCCAATTTTGTAGAATCTTGTTGAGGATTTTTGTATCTACATTCATAAGAGATATTGGCCTGTAGTTCTCTTTTTTTGTTGAATCTTTACCTGGTTTGGGTATCAGTGTGGTATTCGCTTCGTAAAATGATTTAGGGAGAATTCCATCTTTCTCAATTGCCTGGAATACTTTCAAAAGGATTGGTATCAGCTTCTCCTTGTATGTTTTGTAGAATTCTGCAGGAAAGCCATTTGGTCCAGGGCTTTTTTTTGTAAGTAGTTTTCCTGTGTTGTTATTGGTCTATTTAATGTCTCAATTTCTTCTTGTTTCAACCTGGGGAAGCTGTGTGATGTCAGAAAGTCCTCTGTTTCATTTTGGTTATCTAGTTTGTTTCCATATAGGTGTACAAAGTAATCTCTGATAATCTTTTGGCTTTTTTCGGGTCAGTTGTGATTTGATCTTTTGTATTTCTGATTGTGTTTATTTGGGCTCTTTCTCTTTTTTTTGATGAGCCTTGATAATTCTTTCAAAGAATCAGCTTTTTGTTTTGTTGATGTTTTCTATGATATTTTTGTCTTCTGTGTCCCATATTTGGGCTCTTATTTTGGTGATTAGTATTCTTCTGTTAAAGTTGGGGTTTTGGTGGTCTTATCTTTCCAGCTCCCTTAGGTGATTTGTTAGATTCTGCACTGTAGTCTTTACGTTTTCTCTATGTGTGCTCATAGAAATATAAATTCTCCTCTTGGAACTGTTTTCATGGCATTTCAGAGGTTTTGGTAAGATGTTTCTTCATTTTCCTTTGTTTCCAGGAATCTTTTAATTTATGCTTTGATTTCAGTGTTGACCCAGTAATTGTTCAGCATCATGCTATTTAGTGTCCATTTCTTTGTGGGCTTTGGAGACATGTTGCTAGTGTTGATATTTATTTTTATTCCACTGTGGTCTGTGAGTGTGCATGGCAAGATTTCAACCTTATGGAATTTGTTTATGCATGATTTATGACCAAGGATGTGATTGATCTTGTAGTACATTCCATGTGATGATGAGTTGAATGTATACTCTGTGGTTGTTAGGTGGAATAATATGTAGGTATCTATTAAGTTCATTTGGATGAGTGTCAAGTTTAGGTTTTGGGTCTCCTTGTAGATTTTTTGCCTCGATTATCTATCTAGGGTTGTTAGTAGGGTATTCAGGTTCCCTTCTATAATAGTGTTAAAGTCAATAGCTTTTTTTAGTTTACTGAGTAGTTGCTTTATAAATGCTGGTGCTCCTCTGTTGGGTGCATATTTGTTTAGAATGGATATTTCCTGTTGATGGATTTAACCTTTTATCATTATGTAGTGTTCTTTTGTATCTTTTTAAATTTTTGATAGCTGAAAAGTTTTTCTGTCTGATATTAAGATTGCAAATCCTGCCTTCTTTTTGATCCATTTGCGTGGAAACTCATTTTCCATCCTTTAATTTTGAGTCTGCGTGCGTCCCTTGTAGAATGTTGAGTCTCCTGGATGCAGCAAAAAATTGGGTCATGGTTTCTTATCCAGTTTGCCATTCTGTGTTTTTTTAGTGGTACATTTAGTCCATTCACATTCAGGCTGATTATTGAAATGTGATTGTTTGTTGCTGTCATGAGGTTCTTATAAAGTCTTTTCTTTGCTTGTTTTCTTTTGGCTTTGGGGTTAATGTATGTTTGTGTTTTCAAGTTTCTTGTTGCGCTCTATTCTCTCTTGATTCTGTGCTGTGCTGGGAAGTGTGTGGTCATTCTTTTTTTCTTCTTTCTTCTGTGCTTAAGCTGTGTGGGTCTGACATTCAGAGAATTGCTGGGGAGGAGGGAGTTTCGGTCTCCCCAGACTCACCACTGATCTCGTTGGAGTTCTTCCTCATCCTTTTCTGGCCACACACTTTGTCCCACAGCTGGATCAGGGTAGGGGTGGGGCGCCTGGAACTCAGCACTCCTCAGGTCCCTCCAAAGTTTGTGCTTTCAGGATATTCCCTCTGGGTCACGATCAATCCCTGAGTAGCTGATCTGTCAGTCATAGAGATTGGGTCTGTTGCTCCATGGTGAGCAAGTCAGAGCACTTTCCTGCCCCACCTTCAAGATGGTGGTGGGGTGCCTCTCTCGTCTTCTTCCATGGGACTTTTCCTCTGGGCTCCCTCTGTAGCCCCTGCTCCCAGTGCCCTGCCAGGCGCTGAAGTGGTAAGACAAAGCCAGGAGCTGCCAGTCTCTTTCTTGCTGCACTGGTGAGGGAGAGCGTGGGGTGATACTTTCTCTCTGCTGCTTTTGTCCATTAAAAAAATGTTGCTGGGCTTCTGCAACCTGGGAAAAGCCAGGAACGAAGCAGAAAAGCTGCAGCACCAGCTGTTGCACCAAGGGCCTGGCCACATGCTCATGAGCCCCCACTTAGTCTCTCCCAGCATTTTCTTCCCAGGGAGAGTTTGTTGATTTTAGAAAAGAAAAGAAAAGAGAAGAGAAGAGAAGAGAAGAAGAAAAGAAAAGAAGAAAAGAAAAAGAAAATGGTGCCCGTCTTCTGTGTTCCAGGAATTGCTAGGGTCCAAGCCCAGCAGCTGCAGTACCAGCGGCTGCACCAGAAGAGCCCTGGCCACTAGCTCCCTAGCCCTCACTCAGTCAGCCACTTACACGCCTACTCGTTCACCAGCATGCACACAAAATTTTCCATACAGTCACTCATTCACACAGGGACTCAAATAGTCCGACTGGCTCAGCCGCCATCTTCCCAACCCCAAGTTAATTTTTATGTATCAAGTATGGAAGACATCCAAGTTTATTCATTTGTATATGGGTATCCAGTTGTTCCAGTAGTATTTGTTTAAAAGACTGTTCATTCTCCCAATGAATGTCCTAGGCACATTTGTCAAAAATTTATTCACAGCCAGGCATGCTCACACCTGTCATCACAGGATCTTGGGAGGCCAAGGTGGGAGAATTGCTTGAACCCAGGAGTTAGAGATCATCCTGGGCAGCAGTGAGATCTTGTCTCTACAAAAAAATCAAAAAATTATCCAAGTGTGAATGTGTGTGCCTGTAATCCCAACTACTCAGGAGGTTGAGGAAGGAGAATCGCCTGAGCCCAGGAGGTCAAGCCTGTGGTGAGAGCCATGATCATGCCACTGTACTGTAGCCTGTGTGATAGAGTGAGACACCAACTTAAAAAAAATCTATTAGCTGGGCTCGGTGGCTTAGCCTGTAATTCCGCGCCTTTGGGAGGCTGAGGTGAGTGGATTGACTGAGCCCGCGTGTTCGAGACCCGCCTGGGCAGGCGAGACCTCATCTCTACAATAAATCAAAAAATTAGCCGGGCGTGGTAGCGTGCGCCTGTGATTCCGGCTACTTGGAAGGCTGAGGCAGAAGGATCGCCGGAGCCCAGCAGGTCGAGGCTGCGTTGGTCGGGAGCGGCCACTGCACTCCGGTCTGGGCGACAGAGTGAGACTCAAAAAAAAAAAAATCTATTAACCATAGATGTTTAGGTTTATTTTTCAACACCCAATTCTATTTTATGGAACTATATGTCTACCCTTTTGTCAGTACCACACTGATTTGATTGCTGTAGGTTTGTAGAAACTTTAGAAATTGGAAAGTGTCAGTTCTTCAATTTTGTTCTTTTTTTCAGTATTGTTTTGGCATTGGGGTTCCTGGCAATTCCATATGAACTCCATATTTATTTTAGGATTAGCTATTGCATTTCTTCAAAAAAGGCAGCCGGAGTGTTTGTAAGGATTTCCTTGAATCTGAAGAAAAATTTGGGAATTATTACCATCTTAGATATTAAGTCACTGATCCATGAACAGGGGATGTGTTTTTCATTTATGTAAATTTTCTCTAAATTATTTCAACAAGGTTTTGTAATTTCAGAGTAAAATACTAAAACTTTTATTCTTTTCATGCAGTTTTAAATTGATTTTTAGCCTAAAGTCATGCTAGTGTACAGAAATACAATTAATTTTTTTATATTGATAGTGTACCTTGTAACTTTGGTAAACTCATTTATTTGCTAATAGAATTTTCTGTGTATAAGACTGTCTTATTTGAATAGAAATGGCTTTACTTTCTTCTTTTTAATATGGATAGTTCATTTACTTGTCTAATTGCCCTGGATAGGACCTATAACATGACGCTGAAAAGAAATAACATAGTGGACATCCTTGTCTTTCTCCCTTAATATGATGATAGCTGTGCATGTTTTGTAGGTGTTCTTTATCAAGTTCAGGAAGTTCCCTGCTATTCCTACCTTGTCAGTAATGTCCTCTCTTTTATTTCTGATTTTAATTTTGAGTCTTTGTTTTTTCTTGGTGGTTTGTTAATTTTGTTGACCTTTTTTAAAAGAACTGACTTTCAGTTTTGTTTATTTTTCGATTCTCACTTTTGTTAATTTCAGCTCAGATCTTTATTTACTTCTTTCTCCTTGCTGTAAGTTTAGTTTACTCTCTTTTTCTAATGTCTGAAATTGGAAAGTTAGCTTATTGACTTGACATGATTTAATATAGGCGTTTATTGGTATAGATTTCCCTCTAATCACTGCTTTACTTTCATCCCATATGCTTTGGTATTTTGCAGTTGTATTTTCATTCATCTCAAAATATTTATAATGCACATTAGGATTTCTCCTTTTACGTATAGGCTAGTTGGAAGTGAATTATTTCTTTTTTGCATACTTGTGATTATCCCAGGTTTCCTTCTGTTTCTGGTTTCTAATTTCTTTCTATTGTGATTGGAAAATATACTCTGTATGATTTCTATTCTTTTATGTTTATTGAAGTTTGGCCTAGCATATGATCTATCCTAGAAAATGTTCTATGTATTCCTGAGAAAAAGGTATATTCTGCTATTGTTGGGTTCAACAGATGTCTCTTAGGTCTAGTTGATTTATACCATTGTTCATGTCCTCTATTTTCTTGTTGATCTTCTGCCTCACTGTGCTACATTATTAAAAGTGGAGAATTAAAGTTCTCAACTGTTTTTGAATTTTTTATTTCTCACTTCAATTATTTTTGTTTTTGTATTCATGTATTTTGGGATTCTGTTGTTAGATGCATCTAACATCTGTTTGCTATGTCTTCCTATTTAACTGACCCTTTTATCACTGAAAATTATCTTCTTTATCGCTAGTATTTTTTACTATAGAATATATTTTGTCTGTAATTAGTATGTCTACTCCAGCTTTCTTATTGTTACTGTTTGCACAATTGTATTTTTCCATCCTTTTACTTTCAGTCTTTGTTTATATTTTAATCTAATATATTCTGGATCTTCCTTTTTTATAAAGTCTGACACTCTCTGACCTTTGTTTGGCTTTTTAATCCATTCACATTTTTGATATTTTTATAGTTGGATTTTTGTCTTCATTTCACTTTTTGTTTTCTGTGTGTCTCATGTATTTTTTCTTCTATTCTTCCATTATTTCCTTCTTTTTCAGTGAATAGCTGCTAGTTTAATATTATAATTCCTATAATAATTTTTTACTATTTTTTAAATTTGCTTTCTTAATGGTTGCTCGCTCTAGGGCTTACCATGTATATTAATACCTATTATAGTTTACTTAACGTTTGTAGTGCTTTCTGTTCTTATGATCTCCTCTTCTAGGCAAAACCTCTGATACCACTTCAGAGCTGAAGTTGGGAATAGTGTAACACATCTCTTGGGGTGACACCTCTGGTTTGCTAGCATGGCACTGGGCAGGAAGAGTAGCCTCTATTCTTCTTGGCTTGCCTCTTTCAGCATCATTCTCTGCTGTGTGTGCAAGCTGGATTAAAGGCAGTCAGATCCAGTACTCTTGACTGCCATGCGTGGGATAAAGTGTTTGTCTTCACAGTTAGGGCTGTGTGGAAGAAAAGAGCTTAAGTTAAGAACTCTAAACTACTCTCACATGGAATAGAGCTTCTGCAACATAAAATAGGGGGTAGATGGATATTAGAAATGCTTATGACCTGTCCCTCCCAGTGAGACATTGTAGTGCTTAACCAGGAGCAGCGGGGAGAAGGAGCCTTGGGTTCATGAAGCACCCACCTTGGGTTCAGCTTTTATAAAGCTGAGAAAGGGAGGGGGAGAAGGAAGGAACAAATCATGGCTAAAATGCCATAGATTTTTACTATTCACATCAAGATTTTGCAAATGTTGACTGTTTCTTCATTGCCTACATGTTCTTAGACAAATATTCAGATACTTTTGTTCATTAAAAATAAATTTCACCAGTTATTGTTTTTCTTGGGAGACTTTTCATAGAAGTCCTCACACTGCCATTCACAGTCATCTTTCCTATGTTATGGCATTGACTTTTTGAAGAGTCAGTGTTAGTTATCTTTTTATTTTATTATTTTATATTTTATTATATTTTGTTTTAAAATTGTGGGGTACAGTTCAGGGTTAGGTACACAAATATTCATTGTGCAGGTACCCCTGTTGATGAGGTGTGTCCCCGCCCAGGCCGATCTCGACTACTGTCAATCTCACCTCCCCGCCCCCTCCCCCCGCAGTTTCCCGCTACTGTCAATCCTTTTGTTATAGTATTACGGTATTTGTTCAAGGTCCACTTAAGAGTGAGAAGATGTGATACTCAGATCTTTGTTTCTGTGAAAGATCACTCAGTATTATAGATTCTAAGTCCATCCAGGTTGCTGCGAAGTTCATGGTATTGTTCTTCTTTATGGCTGCATAATATTCCATTGTGTATATGTACCACATTTTTTAAATTCAGTTCTCTTTTGATGGGCAGTATAGTTGGTTCCATCTTCTTGCTATTGCAAACAATGCTGCAATAAACATACGTGTGCAGTTATCTTTTTTATAGTTATTTTTTATAGTATACCATATTCCAAATTTGTTGTATGCTGTTACACTTAATGCAATATTTGTTTTATTTGTCCTGAATTTTATAAGATATTGCTTTCTTTTTTCCTCTAATACTTCATGTATTTTTTAGGAATCATCATAGAAATGGCAACTTCTAGGTTGTGTATGTATCAAAGTCTAAAGTAATTGATACCCTTACCATTTTTCCACAGAATTACAAAGACTTTAGAATACTTTAAATTATATCACCTTGTCCTGACATATATTCTGTTACCAATGTGTTTTTCTTTTAATTCTGTATTTGTAAAGCCACAGTTGTTTTTGTAATTGTGGTCTTAGAATTAGTATTTATTTAAACTCATCTACAACTTTACTACATTTTTGCTCATCACTCATTTTGTTTTTTTAGACCATCCATTTGATTTCCTTTTGTGAGGTTCTGCTGGAGGCACACTTTCTCAGTATTTACTGGTCTAAAACTGTATCTTTACCTTGTTCATACAAGTATTTTCTTTTTTTATTATAAAGATGTGGGGTACAATTCAGGGTTAGGTATGCAATCATTGATTATGCAGGTACCCCTGTTTATGAGGTGTGCCCCTCCCTTCCCTAGCAGTTTCCCTCAACTGCCAATCCCACCGCCCTCCCCTGACAGTTTCCCACTACTGTCAATCACTTTCTTACAGTATTATGATAATTGTTCAAGGTCTGCTGATGATTGAGAATATATGGTACTTTGTTGTTTCTGTGATAGATCACTGAGTATGATTGACTCTAAATACACCCAAGTTGCTGCGAATGGGTAAAAAATTATAAGGTGGAGGAGGGGCCTCCAGATGACCGACTAGAAGCATTTCTTGCCTGCCTCCTCCACTAAGAAGAACCAAAACAGTATGTAGACATTCACACGTCAAAAACATTATTCAAAGGAGAATGCTGAAATTCAACAGAAAAGTGATAAAGTACCCTTTATGTTGCCGTTTGCCCCCCCCC
>NW_007258966.1:89209-163980 GCF_000164805.1 Carlito syrichta | reverse complement strand
ACCCCCGCAGTGTCCTGCCACTGCCAATCCCTCCCTTGTGTTATTTTGTTTCACCTCTTCCACATGGCAAAACGATTCCCTTTGAGGACTTTTTTCATCTGGGGAAACAAACAGACAAAAAAAGTCGCTAAGCACAGTGTGGGCAGGTGCACTTATACTCCTCACGAAATGGGCAAACACGTTGAAAGAAAAAAAAATCACTGAAGCCGAACACAGCCTCTCACAACAGTGCTTGTTGGTACAGTGATGCGTACAGGTTCCTAGAACACTTAACTAGAGAAAGGAAGCCTGTACTACTAGGGACCCGCCCTCCAAAAAATAACTCCAGTGTTTGTAGAGGGATCACCCAAGTATTTACAACAAACTAATCTGCAACCAAGCCAACAGAAACTTACATTGGGGAAAGGACATTCTCTTCAATAAATGGTACTGTAAAAATTGGATAGCCATATGCAGAAGAATGAAATTGGACCCCTATTTCTCACCATATGCAAGTCAATTCAAGATGGATTACATATTTAAACATAAGATCCAGGACTATAAAACTACTAGAAGAAAACCTTGGAAAAACTCTCTTGGACTTCGGTCTAGGTGAATAGTTTATGACTAAGACCTCAAGCACAGACAACAGAAACAGATAAGTGGGACTATACTACACTAAAATACTTCTGCACAGCTAAGGAAAAAGTAAAAAATGTGAAGAGACACCCTGTTTAATGGGATAAAATGTTTGCAAACTACTTGTCTAAAAGGGACTAATATTCAGAATACACAAGGAGCTTAAACTACTCAACAGGAAAATAAACAAATAATCCCATTAAAAAGCAGGGCAAAAGATCTGAATAGACATTTCTCAAAAGAAGAGGTACAAATGACCAACAGGTATATGAGAAATGCTCGATATCATTAATCATCAGACAAATGCAAGTCAAAACCACAATGAGATATCATCTTACCCCGTCAGAATGACTATTATTAAAAATCCAACAAATAACAGATGTCGCCAAGGATGTGGAAAAAAGGGGACTCCTATAGACTATTGGGAATGTTAACTTTTACAGCCACAATGGCAATCGGTATTGGAGATTCCTCAAATATTAAAAGTACAATTACAATGCAATCTAGCAATACTGTTACTGGGTATCTATCCAAAGGAAAATAAATCAATACATCAAAGGAATACTTGAACCAAGATATTTATTACAGCAGTTTTCACAATAGCAAAGACATAGAATCAACTAAAGTGTTCATCAGTGAATGAATGGATAAATAAAATATGGTGTATATATATATATATATATATACACAATGGATGGAATACTATTCAGCCATGAAGTCGAATGAAATGCTGTCACTTGTAGCAACATGAATGGAATGGGAGGTTATTATCTTAAGAGAAATTAGCTAGACACAAATAGACAAATATTGCATGTTCTCATATACGTGGGAGCTAAAAAGTTTGATAATATGGAGGTAGAGAGTGGAAAGAAAACAGAATGGAAAAAGTGAGATTGGGAAAGGGAAGATAAAGAGAAGTGAGTTAAAGGCTATAAACATACAGCAAAACAAAACATATAAATTCAATATTTAATAGCAGAGTGGGGTGATTATACTTAACAAAAACATATTGTACTCAAGTGATAAACACCTTAAATACTCTAACTTAATCACTACACATTATATACAGGTAACATAATTTCTCATGTACCACATACATTTACATGAATAACAAAAGTATAGGTTGGCAGTTTTCTTTTTTTTTAGCATATTTTTAAATTTTAAAATTGTGGGGTACAGTTAAGGGCTAGGTATGCAAATATGCATCATTCAGGCACCCTTGTTGATAAGGGGTGTCCCCCGGCAGTTTTCTCTTATCATATTAAATATGGCATTCCACAGTCTTCTGACTTTCATTATTGCCTTTTAGAATTAATCTATAATTTTCACTCCCTTGAAGGCGATTTCTCTTGTCTTTTCTGTTGCTTTTATAGTTTTTTCTTTACTTTTATGTTCTAAAGTTATGCTCTTTTGCACCTAGTTTCAGGTTTTATTTTTCTTCCATTGCATCTGTTGTACTTCTTGAAAATATCCGTATAATTTTTTTTCTTGAGAAATTTTAGTTGTTGTCTCTTAGGTATTGTTTATACCCCATTCCCTCTCTCACTTCTTCTTCTAGAGTTTCAATTACCTGTATGTTATTCTTCCTTATTTTTTCTTCCATTTCTCTGAATCATTATTTCATGTTTTCCATATTTTATCCATATGCCATGTCATATATAATTTCTTCTTATCTTTGCCATGTCTATTAACTTCACCATGTCTCTCTTCAGTGGTAGTCTATTGTGAAGCCTATCCATTGAGTTTTAAACTTCAATTATTATAGCTTTTACTTCTAGAATTTATGTTTACTTCAATTTAGCTATACCACTTTTACAAATGCCAGCTTCTTGTATTATTTCCAAGTTATCAAGCATTTATTTCATAATTATAAAGATAATTATTATAAATGTTGTGCCTAATAATGCCAGTATATGAATTTTTTCCTAAGTAGCTTCTGCTGTCAGATGATTTCTTTGGTTTTTGCTTGAGGTATTTTGTTTTCTTGTATGTTTAATAATTTCTGAATGGGATATTTCATGTTCCTCTCAAAAATTATGTATTGGAATTCTTTGAAGTTTACTATGATGCTATGTTCTTCTACATAGAACTTGTATGAATCTCTGCCCAGCCTGTAGGAGGTTAATGTAATCAGAGTCCACGCTAACCAAATTCTCAGTTTGAGGTCACTAGCCCACTCAGGCAATGACAACTTATATTGCAAATTGATGTGAGGGCCAGGTTGTGGTTAGTTTTTCAAGGATCTTCTTTCCTGTACCTGTTTGTTAAGCACCAAGATATCTTTTCTTCCAGTTCTCTGGGAGTAGAATTGTACTTCTTTAGTGTAAAGAAATTATAAAACAAAAACTGCATATCCTATAAGTTTGGCAAATAAGTAACCCTAATACATGCACAGCTTGTTTTTACTTGCACTTTTAAGTCTAATATCTGGCATTTTCCTTATAATAGTCTGTGATTGAAATTTATTATCTTCTGTATTTATCCTAGCACCATATAGTGAACAATCCATTATTTTCACATCTGACATGCTAACTTTTATCATATAGTGATTGTGTGTGTGTGTGTGTGTGTGTGTGTGTGTGTGTGTGTGTGTCTATTTGGGGCCTTTCTATTTGGGTTCTCTGAACTATTCTTTGAGAAATACTGTATTATTTTAATAATCGTAGTTTTATGATATGTTTTTCTGTGTGAAAACACAAAATTTTCTTTGCCTTTTACATTATTACTTTCTCTTACGGTAAAAATTTAAAATATTACAATAGTTCCATCATTCTCTTGCTTTAACAATCTTTAGTAACTTTAAAGAATTAAATAATTTTTTCCACAATTTTGTAAAGGTGTTTTTTGGGGGCCATATCTCCTACTACACGATTTTTCATATAGATTTAGAAAGCCTTTTAGACTGAAGTACTTAACGTTCATTTTACCTGACTCTGTGCCCCAGCCAATTTTGTATTTCAATCTTAGTTCTTAACATGGTCATTTTTCCTCTATGTATCTTTCTGCCTATCTTTTGAATTTGAAGTCCAGGTATTCACCATTTCTTCAAAGCTTTTATTAATACTCCCAGACTCAAGGGAGCTTTCTTTCTTAACTTTGATAACAGTTATTGACTATTCCACTCATTTTTACTTGGTGAATCCTGCAGAATCATAGACTGTGAAAGCTGTAAACTACCCGAGGAGATAATATTGTCTACATCATTTTGCAAGTGAGGAAACAGTCCTAGAATATGGGAATGACTTGTCCATGGTTTCCTAATGAGTCAAGCATTGAAGTGAATTCGTGACATATTTCTTGTATTTTAGAGTTCTTTCTATTAGCATTGTCTGCTATATCATTATTCAATTGAATTTTAACTTAATTTTCATTTGTTTGTGCCTAGTTTCTTTAAAGGAAAAAAAAAAACTAGATTGGACGTTTCTTAAAGGCAGCACTCATATCTACACATTTTTGTATAAGTCATAGACCTAATATTGTGCTTGTGGTTATTATGCACCTAATCAATATTAATAGGTGTTGGTAAAAACAAGTTGTTCCATTAACCAGATGTCAAATTGGGGCTACTTCCACTGTAATAACTGTATAGCAAGTGGCATCTAGTGGTTGCTGTATGTACTTACAATAGCCTGTTCTGTTTTGTTTTGTTTTAATCCGGGAGTATGAGAGTCAGTCTCACAACCCAGGTGGAATAAATAGAATATAACTTAATTTTTTAAATTGAATTTAAACAAATTTAGTTATAACTCCCAAATTTTTAAGGAATAATATCACTAAAGTATAACTACATAATATAGAAGTATAAAAAGATGAAATTACTATTTTTTAAGAAAAATGTGCAAAATTACTTGTAAAATGACATACAAGAGTATTTAATGTTTTGTTTGTTTATAAATTATATTAGGAGATTCCATTAACTTATTAGTGTTGACAGTATGCATACTCAACTCACTGTAATTCAGAGATTATGACCATTGACATGATCTTTGAACTTATGAATCAGTATCTTTTTGTGAATCAGTATCTTCTAAATTTTGTAAATTCTATAGTTTGCAATCCAAAATTTATGTTTGCACAAAGATATTATTTTTTTAAATTAATTTATGTTTGTGGCATATTGTCATGTAATTTTTTTGGTATATGGGTTCCTTAGAACCCTTCCATTAGATAGCAAGATGTCTTTATAACTCTACCTGCACTAACATAACATAGTGGCTGGCACATAATAGGTGATCGATAAGTATTTGATAAATTAGTTACATATGTTGGAGGGAGCTGTGACTTATTTATAATTTTGCCTAGCAAAATTTCTGACCTCTAATTAGTTCATGTTTGATGAATAAGTCTGAATAAGCCTATTTAATTTGTAATGTAGTTACCATATAATATTAAAATCAGAATGTATAACTTAGTCATCTATGAATAATAATAAATAATGGGTGCTTAATAGACTGTCATTTTTCAGTGTCAGAAGCCATCTTTTACTGGAATAACCTCTTGTAGTATGAGAGATTCCTCCAACATCAAGCCGTTGTTTATTATTATAATAAGGAAAAGAGATTTCAGCATGAGAGAGGCTTCTAGTTGCAACTGAGTTGACTTGGAGTTCTGACTAGAAGAATAAGGTCAAAACTTGAGGCTGCGGTGTCCGGGAGCGGCCACTGCACTCCAGTCTGGGCGACGGAGTGAGACTCCAACTCAAAAAAAAAAAAAAAAAAAAAAATAGAAAGAAAAATGTAATCGTGTAGTGACTAAAGGAAAGTGTGGAATATTGAGCAGGAGGCTAAGGTATTTTTTAAGTCTAAGGCTCTCAAGGTTGAGCATTAATGAACATTATTTTGTATTTATGTCATATAAAGTTTTCCATAAATCGGTTTGTTATCTATTTGATGAAAAGCAGGGCACATTCTTGTACATAAATACTGAGCTATCTACATATATTAAGCTATCTACATATATTAAGGTAATTTTTTTAAAAGCAGTTAGTTCTCTAAGAGTAAAGGATAGTTCTGGATGTCAGAAATCATCTACTACTGTCTTTTTTAAATCCTCTATAGGTTCTTATTTTAAAGGAGGATTTTTTTTGTCTTCAGGATCTCAATCTCTAATATGAGTGAATGGGACTTGTATAGTGGCTAGCTATTTAGAACATGTAGGCCATGGGAGCTGCATTTGTGATAAAGCTTGGAGCTAATAGAGACTGAGCTATTATTAGTGATGAGGAAGCAGGAGCAAAGAAGAAAGGTGGTAAACGATTATGTTATATATTTTATGTTCCATGATTTCTTGTGAATGCAGAGACGCAAGTGACTTCAAGTGTTAGGCATCCTTGGCTAGTTGCCAAGGTCATTGTAATATAGATTGAGAGGTAATTTCTTAAAAGTGATGTTAGGAAGAAAAAAGGAGTCCCTAAGAACTTGGACAAGTGGCAAATCATATTACAGAGATGTTATAATGAATTTCTTTTTCATCTTAACATCTTTTTTTTTTTTTTTTTTTTGAGTTGGACTCTCACTCTGGACTGCAGAGGCCGCTCCTGGTCACCGCAGCCTCGACCTGCTGGGCTCCAGCGATCCTTCCGCCTCAGCCTTCCAAGTAGCTGGTACTACAGGCGCGCGCTACCACCCCGACTAATTTTTGGATTTATTGTAGAGATGAGGTCTCGTCATGTTGCCCAGGCGGATCTCGAACCCTCCGGCTCAGGCAGTCCACTCACCTCAACCTCCCAAAGCACGGGATTACAGGCTGAGCCACCAAGCCCAGTTAACATCTTTTTTGAAAGCTATTTTTCACTTTAAATTATAAAAATTACATTTGCTCATTTTGAAAGGTTAAAACAGAAATGAATATAATAAAGGGTGAAAACTTCTTCAGAGGTGAATGTTATTCACAATTTGGTATATATTATTTTCAGATATTTTTCTGGTATTTATTCTACAAGTTGGGATTGTTGAAATCAGTTCATCTATAAGTCAGAATCTGATTTTCAGGTTCATATTTAATTATTTTCCCTTTTCTCTTCCTTACAGGCTTGCTATGGGTGTTCTCCAGGATCAAAGTGTGACTGTAGTGGTATAAAAGGGGAAAAGGTAAGATCTGAGATTGGCTTTTGAAATCTCTCTCTCTATATATATATAGATTTATATATATATAAATTATATATTTATATAAATTATATATAAAAATAATTTTATCTTCCTCTGGAGTATATTATATATATGTATATATATTAAATTCACGACTTCTATTTCAGCATTTAACTACACAAAATGAATGCTATTATATTGCTTAATTTATAGTGTTCATAAGGATTAGATTATGTCTTAGGGAGAGGCAAACATTTTCTGTAAAAAGTCATATAGTAAACATTTTAGGTCCTGTCACATAGTCTTACCTCCTTTTTCAAACAGACCTGTAAAAGTGACTAAAAAAGCATTCTCTTGGACCATAGAAAATAAGCCTCTGCCTGCATTTGGCCTGAGAGCTAATTTGCCAAACTCTGATCAATGTTGTTGAAGTCACTGACTTAATACACAAAGAAGAGAAAAACACTTAAAAAGGAAACTAAACATTTTTCAAGCTACCAATCTGTGCCGGATACCATGCTAAGCAGTTTCATGAGTTTTATCTAGTCCATGTACGTTGATAATAGATAAATCTATTTTTAATATTACTTTTGCAACAATAGCACCTCCTATTATATAGTTATTATGATTAAAAAGTAAGTATTGGTGAAGAGTAAATAGCATAAGCTTAACCCCTATGAGTCAGTAACTCACATCAAAATTAGAAAATTTTAAAAAGACATTGAATTATAGCCTGAACACTGTTGCAATAGAAAACAGGGTATTGCACTCTAGTCTCCACTCTTTGGGATTCAGTAAATATTTTTGAATGAATGTTGCTAATTATGTATGAAGAAGTTTGGGACAATATTTCATTTAGAGATAAA
Organism: Carlito syrichta; assembly: GCF_000164805.1. NCBI lineage: Eukaryota > Metazoa > Chordata > Mammalia > Primates > Tarsiidae > Carlito > Carlito syrichta. The sequence goes on along the minus strand of NW_007258966.1, from coordinate 156,410 downwards.
GAAAGTACATTAACTTGTTAGAGATATGTAAAAGTCTTGGAGCAAAGAAACCTATTTGTTGGTTTTATAATGCTATGTTTCCAAGCCCTATTTGACTATGTAATCCAGTTTTCCCCACACAAAACACTATTAATATTAATTGAATGCTCTTCTACAAAATACTTATTTGAGTAACATTAGTTTGGTAATATTAAGGGTACTTTCTGTAGTGGCAGAAACACCAAGCAGATAATATTAATTTCAGATAATATTGGAATGATGTTTATCAAATTAACTCTTCTTAAGATAAAAATTAAACACTATTGACAAACTATAATAGGTATTTGACAAGCACAAAAAAGTGACCAAAGAAAGAAAGATGAGCAGATTCTGCCCTTGAAAGAAAGGAAGTACACTGGGTATATTTGTACTGATGTGGCTTTTGTTCTGGGTACACCTGTCAGTCTGCACAGCAAAGGATGGCTAAAGTCATGGTGAAAAGTCATGGTCTTACTGGCTTGATAAGTCAGTGGACAAAATTGAAGGTATTAAAATGACTGAAAAGTGAGGGAAGGTATACTGGTATGTGGGGAGACACAGAGGAAAGAGCTCAAGCATTTGCTTGAAGACTACCCAAATTCTTGGTTAAATCCTGAGCTGTATATGTACAGGGAAAGAGTCATATAACCCAGCAAAAAGGAATAGCAGGAAGGTTGCAATAACTGAGGATAAATTTAACTACTGTGTATTGAAGGGAAAACTGAGTTTTAAGCTGGTGTTAGGCTGAGTTAACTACTGCATTTCTTAAAATAAAAGTTTAATTCATACTCTTCAGAGGAAGATAAAATAATTCAGAATTTCTACGTATTACATACAATGTCCAGTATGCAATTAAAACTTACCATGTAAAAGTGATCCATAGTCATGAAAAAGACCAATCAATGAAAACCAACTCTGATATGACACAGATATTAGAATATATAGATGATGATTTAAATTATTTAAGAAAAATATATTTGTTGGTTTAAAGGAAAATCTACTCATAATGTGTGAACAGATTAAAAAATCACAAGAGCACTGGAAACTATATTTTTAAAAAAGGAAAATTTAGATTTGAAAAGTAAAATATGAGAAAAAAAATTCACCAGATGACATAAACAGCAGAATGGAGACAACAGAAGAAATGGTCAGTGATATTAAAGATAAATCAGAAGAAATAATCTAATCTGAAGAGCACAGAGGAAAACATAAATAGGGCCTCAGTGGCCTGTGTAACAGTATCAAATGGTTTAGTACAAATGTAAATGGAGTTCCATAAGAGCAAGTGAGAATGAACAGGGAAGCAAAAAGAAAAATGCTTAATGGAGCAGTAATAATGGCAAAAATCTTACCACACTTGGTGAAAAATATAAATTTACAGATATAAGAAGCTCAGCAAATTTCAAGCAAGATAAAAACAAAGAAAACTACACCTAAGTTCATCATAAACTACTAAGAAAACAGAGGTTAAAAGAAATTCTTGAAAGAAGCTAGAGAAAAATTCATATTGTATGCAGTGGAACAATGATATGAATGATGAGAGACTTCTCATTAGAAAGATTGAATAATGTACAGCAATGTATAAACATCATTAAGGAGTTGAAAACATCTACAAGCACAATTATTATATACAGTGAAAATATATTTTAAAAATAATGGCAAATTTAATAATGTTCTGATAATTAAAAATAATGCTTCACCATGCCTGCACTTTAAAAGAAATACAAATAAATTTATTCAGGCTAAAAAGAAGTGTCACTAGATGGAAGTATAGATTTATAGAAAGGAAAGAAAAGCACTAGAAATGGTGTACATGTGAGTAAATATAAAAATACCTTATCTTTTTTCCTCCCTTAATTTATTTAACACATAGGACTGTTCAAATTATAACAACAGAGCTTCAAAATATGTGAAGATGAAACTGATAAAATTAAAGATAGAAATAGACAAATTCATAATCATAGTTGTATATTCTGACACTCCTTTATCAGTCATTGATAGTCTTAGAAAAAAAATCAGTAAATGAATAGATGATTTGAATTTCACTATTAACAACCTAGACGTTATTGACATATAAAGAACTCTATATTCAATGACTAGAGAACCTAATTTTTTCAAGGGCACATAAAATTTTCACCAAAAAAGGCTATATGATGGGCCACAAAATGAAACTCTCTAAAGACCAAAAGATTGAAAATATCAGTGTAAATTCTCTGACCACAATGGAATGCATAAGAAATTACTAACAATAAGATTTGTAGAGATTTTTGGCAAGATGGCAACTGAATGGGTCAGACTGTGAGAGTCTCTCCGAAAGCAAGTGTCCATAAAGATTTTCTGCATGAATGGGTGTGGGCCAGTGGGTGACTGAAGGTCCATCTGAGGGGAGACTCGGGTTCATGTACCCAGGGATCTCTTTCAGAGGTGACTGCAATCCGTCATCCCCTGAGATTGGGGCCCACAGTGCACAGGATCATCTGATGTTCTTGGAACTCTCCTGAGAAAAGGTAGTGGAAGGCAGCTGATCCTCACCACATGGCACCCAGCCCACACCATTCCCTGTGAAAGCAGAGTGGCAGGAGCCCCACGATCTGTGGAGAAAGCAGGTCATGGAGTGCTGTAAGGGAGCCCCACCACCAGTGAGGAAATGCCGACCAGCACCATTTTCTCTGTCCCAGTACCAGGCAGAGACCTGCATTGCCCCACCCAGCTCCACCCAGCCTCCAACATGGGACCTAGAGGTTATCTCCTCATCAAACTCTGAGAGACAGATGCCCCTCCCTCATGATGGAATAGGCACAGACATGTCAGATCTGAGTGGGAGACTTGACAGTAGCAATAGTGAGTAGGGTGAGTCTGGATCTGATCCATCCTCCTCCCACAATAGTCTGTGGGGCATCTATCCCACACTGAGAGCAATCCTATCAGCCCACACTGAGAGCAGAGGGGAGGGGCTGGAGACTAGAGCTGAAAGGAAGTTAAAGTTACAGAAACGACCTCAGAGCAAGTTTTTGTTTGTTTGTTTTGCTTGGTTTTTTTTTTTTTTTTTTTTAGTTATTTTTCCTCTTCTCTCTTTCTATTTTGACTATGTTTTTATACTTGCTTTGCTTCTGTTTTGTTTTTAGACTGCCTGTTTGTGTACAGGTGTTTTTGAGGGAGAGTACAACAATGGGGGGTGTTGGTTTGTGTGTTTGTATGTTTTAAAAAATTTTTTCTCTTTGTTTCTCTGTTCATTTGTTAGTTGGTACACCTGTCTGTTCTCCCTCTTCCTCTTCTCTTTCTTCACCTCCCTCTCATCTTCCTCCTTCCTTTTTCCATTCTTTTCCTTTTTCTTGCCTCATTTTTCTTTCAGGGGGCAAACATATACTCCCACTGCATGGACAGATTGTAAGGTGGTGAGAAGTGGGTTCCAGGGGGCCCACAAACCTGTCCGTGGATACTAGGATCTGCAGATAGTTTCTGAATTACAGTTCACCTTCAATTATATCTCAAAACTGCAAAAAGTACAGCCCCAACACCCAGTGCAGCTTCAGAATTGAACAAAGCCAGATTAACTACATAAGAAAGAATAGAAGATTGAGCAAACAGAAGTAAAAGCTACACCTTCATCCCTAAACAACAGAATTAAAGAAGAGGTTAAAAAAAAAAAAGAGGGAGTAGGGAGGAAAATCTATACAAATTAAGAAAACCAAAGGAAGAATATGGGTCTCACACAGACTCCTGGGAGTTCAACCACTGAGAATACTGACAATGAAGAGTCCCAGAATGACTACTCTCAAACCACAAACCCAGATATCAAGAAATTAATAGAGAGAATAAATAGAAATGAGGACAGACAAGAGTTGATAACTGAGATAACAGCAATAAAGAATACAGTGACTGAAATAAATAGCAAACTGATAAGCATGAAAAGAAGAATTAACTAAGCAGAAGAAAGAATCTCAGAGCTTGAGAACCAGAATATGGAACTAGCCCAAACTGTTAAAAACATAGAGGAGAAGCTTAAAAAGACAGAACAAAACCACCAAGAGAAGAGCAATTATTTCAAGAGGCCAAACCTAAGATTAATTGGAATCTCTGAGGCAGATAGACAGAGACCACCCTGGGACAAACATTCCATGAAATTATCCAAGAAAACTTCCCTCATCTCATCAGTGACATGACCTTTCAAACCCAAGAGACTCAGAGAACCCCTGCAAGACAGCAAATAAGAAGATCAACACCTAGACACATAGTAATTTGCCTACCCAGAGTAGATATAAAATAAAAAATCCTAAAGGGTGCAAGAGAGAAAGGTCAGACTACCTACCATGGAAGACCAATTAGAATAGCATCAGACTTATCTACAGACACACTTCAGAATAGGAGAGCTTGGAGCCCAATCTTTAAAATTCTCAAAGATAAACAATTTCAGCCAAGAATTACCTACCCAGTAAGCTATGTTTCATCAGTGATGGAGAATTAAAATTCTTCCCAGACATTCAATCCCTAAGAATTTATGCTGCCTCCAGACCAGCTCTGCAAGAAACACTTAAGAAAGTATTAAACACAGAAGAAAGGGAAAAAAGAATGACAACACTCTTTCCAAGAATTCAGAAAAAAAGATTGAAAACACACATGAATCGGCCCAAAAAATCAAAAGAAAGACAACAAACAAACAGCAGCAACAACAACAAACTCTACTGGAACCTTATGACAGTGATAAACTCTCACATCTCATTCATTAACCTGAATGTGAATGGACTAAATGCACCACTGAAAAGACATAGAATGGCAAAATGGATAACATATTATGAGGCAACAATTTATTGTGTCCAAGAGACTCATCTCATTAGAAAGGATACTCACAGACTCAAAGAGAATATGAAACAAAATTTCAGGCAAATGGAACACAAAAGAAAACAGGGGTCATGATCTTAATATCAGATAAAATAGCCATTAAGCTCTGAAAAATTAGAAAAGATATGAAAGGTCACTAAATAATGATAAAAGTTTCAATCCATCAACAAGAACTATCCATCCTAAACATATATGCTCTCAACATAGGAGCACCAACTTTCATAAAGCAACTTCTAGGTAAAAAAAGATACTGACTCTAACACTATCATAGCTAGGGACTTAAATCGTCCATTCACAGTCCTAGACAGATCATCAAGACGAAAAATCAAAAAGGAGATCCGGAACCTCAATGTGACACTTGACCAAATGGACTTAATTGATACCTATGGAACACTCCACCCAATGACCATGGAATATACATTCTACTCATCACCACCTGGAATGTACTCTAAGATCAACCACATCCTCATCTATAAATCAAGCATAAACAGACTCCATACAATTGAAATACTGCCATGCACCTTCTCAGACCATAGTGGAATTAAAATAAATGTCAACACCAAAAAAGTTCCTCCAAACCGACAAAGACATGGACACTAAATAGCATGATACAAAACAACTCCTGGGTCAACGTGGAAATCAAAACAGACATTAAAAGATACCTGGGAGCAAATGAAAATGAAGAAACATCTTCTCAAAATCTCTGGGATGTCATGAAAAGAGTACTAAGAGGGGAATTAATATCTCTATGAACACACATGAAGAAAATGGAAAGATCACAAGTTAACAGCCTAACAAATCACCTAAGGAACCTGGAAAAATAAGATCACCAAAACTCTAACTTCAGCAGAAGACTACAGAGCACCAAAATAAGAGCCCAGATTTGGGACACAGAAGACAAAAATATAATACAAATAATCAACAAAATAAAAAACTGATTATTTGAAAGGATAAACAAGATTGATGGACCCCTAGCTAGACTGACCAAGAAAAAGAGAGACAAAGTCCAAATAAACACAGTCAGAAATGCAAAAGATCAAGTCAAAACTGACCCTGAAGAAATACAAGAGATCACCAGAGAGTACTATGTACACTTGTTTGGAAACAAACTCGAAAACCTAAGGGAAGTGGAGGACTTTCTGATATCACACAACCTCCCCAGGTTGAAACAAGAAGAAATCACGACCCTAAATAAACCAATAACAATCTAGGAAATTGACCATGTTATAAGAAAACAACCTACCAAAAAAGCCCTGGACCAAATGACTTTCCAGAAGAATTCTGCAAACATACAAGAAGGAACTGACACCAATCCTATTGAATGTATTCCAGGCAATTGAGAAAGATGGAACTCTCCCCAAATCCATTTACAAAGCTAACATCGCATTGATACCCAAACCAGGTAAAGATCCAACAAAGAAAGATAACTACAGGCCAATATCCTTAATGAACATAGATAATAAAATTCTCAACAAGATCCTAGCAAACCGGATCCAACAACACATCTCAAAAAACATCCCCCACAACCAAGTAGGCTTCATTCCCGGAATGCAGGGCTGGTTCAACATTCTCAAGACCATTAATATAATTAAATACATCACAGATGTAAAACAAAAACCACATGATTATATCCTTAGATGCGGAAAAAGCTTTTGATAAAATCCAACACCCCTTCTTAATAAAAACCCTTGAACATCTAGGCATAGATGGAATATACCTCAAAATAGTAAGAGCCATCTATGAGAAACCCACAGCCAGCATACTGCTAAACAGACAGAAATTGGAACCATTTCCCCTGACAACTGGAACAAGACAAGGATGCCCACTCTCACCCCTCCTTTTCAACATAGTTTTGGAAGTCCTAGCTAGAGCAATCAGACAAGAGAAGGAGATAAGATGTATCCAAGTAAAAAAAGAGGAAGTCAAGTTATCCCTCTTTGCAGACAACGTGATTCTATGTCTCAAAAACCCAAGAAAATCTGTCAAAAACCTCCTTGCACTGATAAAGGACTTTGGCAAAGTCTCAGGGTATAAAATAAATGTAAAAAAGACAGATGCATTTCTACACACTAACAATAAACAAAATGAAACCCAAATAAAAAGCATAATCCCATTCACAACAGTCACAAAAAAGTGAAATACCTTGGCATCTTCCTAACCAGAGACGTGAAAGACCTTTACAATGAAAACTACAAAACATTGCTCAAAGAAATCAAAGATGACACAATCAAATGGAAAAATATGCTCATGCATGGGAAGAATCAACATTTTTAAGATATCCATTCTATCCAAGGCAATCTGCAGGTTTAACGCAAAACCCATTAAATTACCAGTAGCATTTTTCTCAGACCTGGAAACAATACAGGAATTCATATGAAAACATAAATGACCATGTGTAGCCAAAACAATCCTTAGCAAACAAAAACAAAAAACAAAAAACAAAAACAAAACCCCAAAAAACAAAGCAGGAGGTATCACACTCCCAGACTTTAAACTTTATTATAAGACTACAATAATCAAAACAGCTTGGTATTGGTACAAGAACAGGCATATAGACCAATGGAACAGGATAGAGATTCCAGAAGCAAAACTTCAATTTCTCAACAAATTCATCTTTGACCAAGGCTCCACCACTAACCATTGGGGAGAGAAGAACCTATTCAGTAAATGATGCTGGGAAAACTGGCTGAACACATGCAGAATATTAAAACAAGACCCCTACCTATCACCGTACACAAAAAACAAATCTAAATGGATCAAATACATAAACGTAAAACCTCAAGCTATAAGAACCTTAGAAAATGCAGGAGAAAACCTTATGGAAATTGGAATTGACAACCAATTCCTGATCAAAACCTCAAATGCCCATGCCATAAGAAGTAAGATTGTCAAGTGGGCCCTCATCAAACTGAAATGCTTCTGCAAAACAAAAGAAACCACCTAGAGAGCAGAGAGACAGTCTACAGACTGGGAAAAAATATTTGCCAACTGTGTATCTGACAAAACCCTAACATCTAGGATCTACAAGGAACTCAAACATGCAAAAATAAAAAAGCAAACAGCCCCATTACAAATTGGGCAAAAGATATGAATAGACACTTCTCAAAAGAAGACATACGAGCAGCCAACAGATACATGAGAAAATGCTCAGCCTCACTAGTCATCAAAGAAATGCAAATTAAAACCACAGTGAGATACCATCTAGCTCCAGTCAGGATGGCCATCATCAATAACTCAAAAAACAACAGATGCTAGAGAGGATGTGGGGAAATGGGAACACTTCTATGCTGTTGGTTGGAGTGTAAGCTAGTACAGCCTCTGTGGAAAACAGTTTGGTGATTTCTAAAAGATCTAAAAATCAACCTTCCATACAACTCCACAATCTCCCTTCTGGGAATATACCCAGAGGAACTCAGATTACTCTGTTACCAAGATACCTGCACATGCATGTTTATTGCAACATTGTTCACAATAGCAAAAACATGGAACCAACCATGCTACCCACCGAAAAATAACTGGATTAAAAAATAATATGGTAAATATACACAATGAAATATTACACAGTCATAAACAAGGACAAAATTATGAACTTCACAACAACTTGGATGAACTTAGGTTCTATAATACTGAATGTTCTATCACAGAAACAAAGAACTGAATATCACATGTTCTCACTCATAATTGGACCTTAACAATTATTGTTACACTATAAGAAAGGGATTGGCAGTAATGGGAAACTGCTGGGATCACACCTCATCAACAAGAATACCTGCATAATGAACATTTGTATACCTATCCCTGAATTGTACCCCACATCTGTAAAATTAAAATTTTTAAAAAAGATTTGTAGGAAATCCCCAACTATTAGGAAATTATAAAGCACCATTCTAAATAACTCATAGACCAAGGAAGAAATCAAGGAAAATTACAAAATATTTTTAGTTATATATAGTTCTAAAAGCAATATACAGAAAATTGTGAGACGGAGTTAAAGCAGAGTTTAGGTGGGGAATAGCTTTAAATGCCTATGTTAGAAAAGATTAAAAACTAGTGACCTGAGTTTCCCACTTAAGATGCTAGAATAAGACAGATAATTTTAAATTAAGAGAAAGGAGAAAGTAATAAAGATAAAAGTAGAAATATGCGGGCTAGAAAACAAACAATAGAAAAATACACATCCAAAACTTAGTTGATAACATGACAGATAAGAACACAAAAAACACAAATTGCTCACATGAAGAGTGATCCTACAGACATTAAAAGATAGATAAGGGGAAGAAGGATCCAAGATGGCCACCTTGGAGCATCAGACCAGCACCACTCTCACCGAGCAAGGCATAGAGTAAGGATCAAGATGCTGATAGATGGGAGCACCTTGAACACTTTTGAATGAGTGAAGCACCTTGTACCCATTAGAGATCTCTTTGAACACATAGAGACCAGAAAATCATGGTAGACATGGGAATTCAGATGCCCCATACCCCACTGCATGCCAGGGTTGACAGGAACCGAAATCCTACCCTGTGAATGAGAGTGGGTGAATGTACCAAAGATGCTTTAGGTCCAGCCACATGCACCCAGCCATGCACTAGTCATTGGTCCCACACAGGAGGAGTCTTGGTCAGGTCACAGCAGTGGGCAACCAGACAGCAAACAGAATGGGGAAAAAAATAAACTTACGCTGGATCAGCAGCCATAAGCCCAGCTTCCACTAGTTGAGCCATGTGGCTGGCATCCTAGGCAGGGATATCTCACCTGCAGAGTGAAACTCATTGGTGCCCAGTTCATCTTCCCAGCCAGATCAGGAACGATTACCTCTAAACCCTGTGTGCCTACAGGGCAGATGCCTCCTGCTCCATGGCGGGAAAATTGTTCTTCTTCAAGAGTAGAATGTGAACTTGAACAGGGAGGGAGTGACACAAAAACACTCAACGACTTTCTCATTGAGAAGGCTTCCGGGCTAAAAAATGCAGTCATCAGACAGGGGGACATCCCTCCACCCACTCTCTGCAGAGTGCTAGCAATAGGGGCTGTTAAAGTTGAGAAACCTGCCACAGTGTGAAACAAGGAGCAAAAGTGAATTTCCCCCCCCCCACTGAGTGACCTGCATTGAATCACAGAAAAAGCCCTAGAACAGAGGATCAGTGACTGGCTTCAGAGAAAAAAAAGAAATTACAGAGAGGGAAGACTGGCCTGTCACAAATGAGGGGAAAAAAATCAATGAAAAAATATAGACAACCCTCAGAGTACTAAAGAGGCAGCACCCCAAAAAACAACATCCCCAAGTGGCCTACCCCAGATGACAGTCACAGAAATCAGAGATGAGATGACTAAAATGAATACAGCAGAATTCATTGAAGTCATTTGGGAAGTAAATGTGGACTTGGTCAGTTTCAGAACAGCCTATTCGGAAATAATGGATAATGAAAAACTCCATCCTGGAAATCAAACACAAAATAACAAGCACAGTGAACAGGATCAACCAAGCAGAGGAAATAATCTTAGAACTTGAAGACCAAAATATGGAATGAACATAGCCTGTCAAGAGCACAGAAAAAAACTCTCAAAAGGAAGAAGCAAAGCCTCTGAGATATGTGGGACTATGTCAAGAAGCCAAATCTATGCCTGATTGGTATCCCTGAACCAGAGAAGGAAACTGAGAACACTATTAAACAAACATTCCATGAAGTCATTCAAGAAAGCTTTCCATATCTCACTAGAGAGGTGACACGTTCAAGCACAAGAGATTCAGAGAATCTCCACAAGGTATCACATGAGAAGACCAACCCCAAGACACATAGTAATCTACCTCCACAAAGTAAGCATGAAAGAAAAAATCCTAAAAGTAGCAAGAGAGTAAGATCAGACTACCTATGGGGAAGACCCATCAGAATCACTCCAGAATTATCTGCAGAAATTCTACAAGTCAGAAGGGACTGGAGTCCAATCTTTAACATTCTTAAAAATAAACAATTTCAGTCAAGCATTTTCTACCCTGCCAAGCTAAGCTTCATCAGTGATGGAGAATTAAATCCTTCCCAGACATTCAATCCCTAAGAGAATATGCCACCTCCAGACCAGCCCTTCAGGAGATGCTTAAGAAGGTGTTAAACACAGAAAAAACAACAAACAAACAAAAATGGTCACAACCCATCACAAAAGTATATGGAAGCACAGAGTCAACAGAGCATACAGAGCATTTAAAAAATGAAAATATAAACATATAAAAATTCTAAAGTAAAAATAAAACAAAGCAACCCCCTAAGAACCCGATAACAGGAATAAACTCTCACATTTCATTAATCTGCCTGAATGTTAATGGACTAAATGTTCCACTGGAGGAGCATAGAGTGGCAAACTGGATGAAAAAGCATGATTAAACAGTCTGGTGCCTCTAGGAAACTCATCTCACTGCAAAGGACACCTACAAGTTCACAGAGGGCTGGAAATGGTCTTTCAGTCAAATGGAAAACAGAAGAGGGCAAAAGTAGCTATTCTGAAGTCAGACAAGGCAAACTTCAAACCATCAAAAGTTAAAAAGGACATGGAAGGAAGGACACTCATAATAAAAGGCTCAATCCAGCAGCAAGAAATATCCATTGTAAGCATATATGCACCCAGCAGAGGAGCACCAGGTGTTATAAAGCAACTACTAAGTAAACTAAGAGAGGATAGTGACTCTCACACAATTGTAGTTGGAGATGTAAATACACTGCTAACAACTCTAACTAGATCATTGAGGCAAAAAAAACAACAAGGAGATTTAGAACCTTAGCTCAACACTCTATCAAATGGATTGAATAGACATCTACAGAACACTCCATGTAATATCTACAGAGTATACGTTGTACTCATTAGTATATAGACATACTCCAAGATTGATCACATTCTCAGACATAAATCAAGCATGAACAAATTTCAAAAGATTGAATTAATATCATGCATCTCTTCAGATCACAGTGGAATAAAAATAATTATTGCCAACAACAAAATTCCCCACAACAAACAAAGACATGGACAGTAAACAACACACTGCCAAACAACTTCTGTGTCAACACAGAAATCAAGACAGAAATAAAAAGATTCCTGGAAATGAATGAAAATAAAGACGCCTCTTATCAGAATTGCTAGGATGCCATGAAATCAGTGTTAAGAAGAAAATTAAGAGCATTACACACACACTAAAAAAACCCAGAAAGATCACAAGTAAACATCCTAACATCACAACTAAGAGAGCTGTAAATGCAAGATCATCTAAATCCAAACTTCAGTAGGAGAATCCAGATCACCAAGATAAAATCACATTTTCAGGATATAGAAGAAAAAAAAAACATAGAAAGGATCAATAAGACAAAAAGCTGGATCATTGAAATAATAAATAAGACTCTGCCCACGAATTCTGTTCCAAATCCTTTTTGTTAAGAATCTTGTAGTTCAATAGGAAGCTTTTTGTCTGGAGTAGTTTTGGTAAAATTTTTAAATAAAAAGTCACAACAGGGAGTGAATTATACATAAATTATTTATATAGGGGATGGTGGAAATTATGTCTGTTCAGTAACCTTTTTAAAGAATTATGTTGCTATGCCACAGAAAGGATATGCCTTACAAAAAACTCTTACCAGAATGTCTCAAAAGCTTGAGCCTATGGAATCCTCTGTTGTAGTTTGGTCTTCAAGTATTGAAATAATTTCTCATTTACAATTTCTAATAAAGGAGTAATATGCCAAAAAAAAGAAAGAATAAATAAGATCGACAGACCCCTAGCCAGAATAACTTTTTAAAAAAGAGAAAGATGCCGGGCTCAGTGGCTCAGCCTGTAATCCCTCGCCTTTGGGAGGCTGAGGTGAGTGGATTGCCTGAGCCCGCGGGTTCGAGATCCGCCTGGGCAGCGAGACCTCATCTCTACAATAAATCAAAAAATCAGCCGGGCATAGTAGCACATGCCTGTAATTCCGGCTACTTGGAAGGCTGAGCCGGAAGGATCGCCGGAGCCTAGAAGGTCGAGGCTGCGGTGGCTGGGAGCGGCCACTGCACTCCAGTCTGGGCGACAGAGTGAGACTCCAACTCAAAAAAAAAAAAAAAGAGAAAGAAATCCAAACAAACACAATTTGAAATGCAAAAGGTGACATCACAGAGATTGCTATGAATACCTGTATGCAAATAAACTAGAAATCCTAAAGGAAATGGAGGAATTTTTGACATTATACAACCTCCCAAAATTAAAACAAGAAGAATTTGAAACTCTAAACAGACCAATAACAATGCAGGCAATTGACTCAGTTGTAAGAAATTTCCCCACCAAAAAAAATAAAACCCAGACCAGATGATTTCCCAGGTGAATTCTACATGATATACAAGGAGAAGCTGATACTAATCTTATTGAAAATCTTATTGAAATCAATTTAATCTTATTGAAATCAATTGAGAATAATGGAATTTTCCCCAACTCATTTTATGAAGCTAACATTACACTGATACTCAAACCTGGCAAAGACCCAAAAAGGAAAGAGATTTCGGGTCAATCTACTTGATAAACATAGATGCAAAAATTCTCAACGAGATTCCACAAAATCAGATCCAGCAACACATCTCAAGGATCACCATCATGACCAGGTGTCCTTCATTCCTGGTATGCAGGACTCTTTCAACATTCACAAGACCATAAATGTAGTTCCACACATTAGCAGATGTAAAGCCAAGAACCACATGATTATATCATTAGATACAGAAAAATTATTTGACAAAGTCCAGGATCCCTTCTTGATAAAAAATCTTTATGCACATAGGCATAGAAGGAACATTCTTCAAAGCAGTAAGAGCCATCTATTATAAACTCACAACCAATATTTTGATCAATGGTTAGAAGTTGGAAGCACCCTCCCTCATAATGGAACAAGACAAGGATGCCCACTCTTATCCTTCCTGTTCAATGTAGTGCTGGAAGTCCTAACCAGAGCATTCAGGCAAGAGAAGGAAATCAGGGGTATCCAATAAGAAAAGGGGAACTTCTTTGTGAACTATATGGTTTTATAACTTGAAAACCCTAAAGAGTCTGTCAAAAGCCTCCTTGAAATGACTTTGGTAAGTCTCAGGCTACAAAATCAACATGTAAAAGACAGCTGCATTTTTTATACACCAGCAACAAGCAGGCAGAGAACCAAGTCAAAATCAAAATCCCATTCACAATAATCACAAAAAAATGAAATACTTTGGCATTTACCTTCAGAGAAGTGAAAGACCTTTACAACAGGAGCTACAAAACTGGATCTACCAGGAACTCAAACGTGCTGAAAAGAAAAAAACAAACAACCCCATTATAAAATGGGCAAAAGATATGAACAGACACTTCACAAAGGAAGACATCCGAGCAGCCAACAAACACATGAAGAAATGCTCAACCTCACTAATCATCAGGGAGATGCAAATCAGTAACTCAAAAAATAATAGCTGTTGGAGAGGGTATGGCGAAAAGGGAACACTCCTACACTGTTGGTGGGAGTGTAAACTAGTGCAACCTCTGTGGAAAGCAGTGTGGCGATTCCTAAAAGCTCTAAACATCAACCTCCCATATGACCCCTCAATCCCCCTACTGGGAATATACCCTGAAGACCTCAAATCACTCTATAAAAAAGATACCTGAACACGAATGTTTATCGCAGCATTGTTCACAATAGCAAGAACCTGGAACCAACCACGCTGTCCATCAAAAGAGGACTGGATTTTTAAAAATGTGGTACATATACATGATGGAATACTATGCAGCCATAAAAAAGAACAAAATCATGAATTTCGCAGCAACCTGGATGGAACTAGAGTCTATAATACTGAGTGACCTCTCACAGAAACAAAGATCTGAGTATCGCATATTCTCACTCATATAGTGGACCTTGATCATCCAACACACTACCATAAGAAAATGACTGACAGTGGTGGGAAACCATGGAGGGGGGATGGGACTAATGGTAGTAAACATCTGTCTGGGGACGGGGAGACACCTGTTATCAACAAGGGGGCCTAAATGAAGCATATTTGTATAGCTAACCCTTAACTGTACCCCACAATATCAAAATAAAAAAAAATATTGATTGAAAAAAAACAAAACAAAGAAATCAATGATGGCAAAAACTAATAGAAAATCTATGCTCATGGACTTGGAAGAATCAATGTTGTCAAGATGTTTATCCCACCTAAGGTAGTTTACAGATATAGTGCAATATACATCAAATTACCAGCATTATGTTTTTCACACATGGAAGCAACAATATATAAATTCATATAAAAACAGAAAAGAGTGGGAATAACCAAAACAATACTCAGCAAAAGGAACAAAGCAGGAGGTATCACATTTCCAGACTTTAAACTTTATTACAAGGTTATAGTAACCAGAACAGCCTGGTATTGGTACAAGAATAGGCACATAGACCAATGAAACAAGACAGAGATTCTGGAAACAAAAACATGGTCTCTCAACCAACTCACCTTCAACAAAGCCACCAGTAACAATCACTGGGGAAAGGAAACCATACTTAGCAAATGGTGCTGGGAAAACTGGCTGACCACATGCAGAAGAATGAAACAGGACCCCTACCTATCACCATATACAAAAATCAACTCAAAATAGATCAAAGTCCTAAACATAACACCTCAGACTATAAGAATGCTAGAAGAAAATGTAGAAAACATTCATGCACATGGGAGTAGGCAATGAATTCTTGACCAAGTCCCGAATGTGAATGACATAAAAGTTAAAATAGAGAAGTGGAACCTCATCAAACTGAAAAAAACAAATGCATAGCAAAAGAAGCAATCAAGAGAATAAAGAGATAACCCACAGAATGGGAAAAAATTTGCAAATTATGCATCTGACAAAGGTCTAACATTCAGGGTCTACAAGGAGCTCAAATGAAGTGAAAGGAAAACAAACAGCCCCATTAAAAAGTGGACAAAAGACAGAAACAGGCACTTCTCAAAAGAGGACATACAAGCAGCCAACAGGCACATGAAAAACTGCTCAGCCTTACTAATCATCAGAGAAATGCAAATGAAAACTACAGTGAGATACCTCCTAACTCTGGTAAGGATGGCTAGTATTAATAAGTTAAAAAACAACAGATGCTTGTGTGACTGTGGAGAAAAGAGAACACTTCTACACTGTTGGTGGGCATGCAAGCTAGTTCAACTTTTATGGGAAGGGGTGTGGCTATTCCTAAAATAACTAATAATTCACCTTCCATATGATGCAGCAATCCCTCTCATGGGAATATACTTAGAGGAACGTAAATTGTTCTACAAAAAAGACACCTGCACACGCATGTTCATTGCTGCACTATACAATAGCAAAAGCATAGAAGTGGACTGGATAAAGAAAATATAGTACACATACATGCTGGAGTATGACACAGCCATAAAGAAGAACAAAATCATGGACTTGGATGGAATTGGAGACCTTCATGCTAAGCGAACTATCACAGAAACAAATATCTGTATACTGCGTGTTCTCACTTATAAATGGGCTTTGAACATTAGTTACGTTAGCACAAGGGAGGGATCAGCAGTCACTGAGTCACTGGGTACTGCTAGGGGAAGGAGGGAGGGAGGGGGAGAGTGGGAAGCATGCGACAACACAAAGCGTACTTGGGTCATTTCCAGGGAGAGTGAGGATCAATTAGAAGCCAAACTTCATCTTCATGCAGCCTACTTATGTAGGTAATCCTCACTTGTACCCCACATTCCTATAATAAAAAAATCGATAAGAGAATATTATAAATAGCTTAATAAGGATTTTGACAACTTAGGTGAAATGGACAAAGTCCTTGAGAAACATACTTTACCAAAAGCAAAATAGATAAATAAAAGAGTGAATGAATGAAGGAAGCAAAATATAAATAACCCTATATCTACTGAGGAAGTTGAATCATCAACTCTTCCCACAAAAATTTCAGTTTGAGAAGGGTTTACTGATAGATTCTATGAAACATATATTTAAGAGATAATGTCAATCTTGCATAAACTTATTTAGAAAACTAGTTTTGTGAAGTGAGCATAGCCCTTATGCCAAACCAGTGAAAACCAAAATTACAAAATCAGAAAACTACAGATCAGTATCCCTTATGAGTATAGATGCAGAAATTCTTAAAATATTAGCAAATGGATTCAACATCATTTACAGTGCATAATATATTATGACCAAGTGGGGTTTATGCCAGAAATGCATACTTGCTTTAATGTTTGAAAATTAAAAAATGATTCACTATATTAAAATACTAAGTTTTTAAATGTATAAGTAAATATACTCACCATATAATTTACTTTTTATTTTTTATTTTAAAGATGTGGGATACAATTCAGGGTTAGGTATACAAACATTGATTACACAGGTACCCTTGTTGATGAGGTGTGCCCTTCCCTTCCTTAGTAGTTTCCCTCAACTGCCAATCCCACCCCTCTTCCCCTGGCAGTTTCTCACTACTGCCAATCCCTTTCTTACAGTATTATGATAATTGTGCAAGGTCCGCTTATGAGTGAGAACATATGGTACTCTGTTCTTTGTTTCTGTGATAGATCACTAAGTATGATCGACTCTAAATCCATCCAAGTTACTTCCAACAAACATACATGTGCAGGTATCTTTTTTGTAGAATGATTTGAGTTCCTCCGGGTATATTCCCAGTAGAGGAATTGCTGGGTCATATGGAAGGTCAATCTCTAGTTCTTTCAGAAATCGCCACACTGGCTTCCAGAGAGGTTGCACTAGTTTGTATTCCCACCAGCAGTTTAGAAGCGTTCCTTTTTCTCTGCATCCCCGCCAGCCTCTGTTGTTGTTTGTTTTATAGATTATGGCCATTCTTACTAAACCCACCATATATTTGAATAGATACAGAGAATGCATTTAACAAAATTCAACCTCCATTCCTGATTTTTAAAAAAAATCTCTCAGGAAACCTGTAGTAAGAGAGATGTTCTCAATCCTAAGTGGCATTTACCAGATCTCTACGGCTAAAATTATACTGAAAGGGTGAAGACTGAATTCCTTTCTCCTAAGTTCAGGAATGTCTGCTTTTGTCACTTTATTTATTTATTTTTTTGAGTCAGAGTCTCACTCTATTGCCCAGGCTGGAGTGCAGTGGCACAAGCATAGCTCACCACAGTCTTAAACTCCTGGGCTCAAGTGATGCTCCCACTTCAGCCTCCCGAGTATCTGGTACTGGAGACGCACACCACCACGGCTGGTTATTTTTTTTTTACTTTGGAGAAATGATGTTTCATTATGTTCCCTAGGCTGGACTTAAACTCCTGACCTCAAACAATCCTCCCTCCTCAACCTTCCAAAATACTGAGATTACAGACATGAGCCACTTACTCATCCTTGCTTTCATCACTTTTATTCAACATTGCTAGCATAGTAAGATAAGGAAAAACAAAAAACAAACAAACAAAAAAACCAAAGAAAAAGCACCCAAACTGCAAAGGAAGAAATAAAACTGTCTTTTTTTTTTTTTGCTGATGACATGTTTGTCATCTTAACAAATTCTATGAACATATGCTACACTGCTCCTAAAACTTATAAGTAAGTTTAGAAAGATCACAGAATAAACAAAACTGGTGAACTAAAGTCAACATATAAAAATCAGTTGTATGTCTATAGTCTGACACTGAAAAGTAGAAAATTGGAATTATATTGGCCTTTACAATAACATTGAAATTTTGAGATACTAAAAAGAATCATATGAAAATTTGCAAGTCCAATATACAGAAAACTACAAAAATATTGCTGTGAGAAATAAAAGATCTGAATAAATTGAGATATATATCATATTGATGGAATGGAAGACTCAATATCATTAAGATGCCAATACACCCTAATTTATCTATAGATTAAAATGCAACTTCAATAACAATTCTTGGGTTTTTTGGTAGAAATTAATAAGCTGACCCTAAAATTCAGATGGAAATGCTGGTAACAGTTTTTACAAAGAAAAAATTTGGAAGATTTATAGTACACAATTCCAAAACTTACTATAAAACTACATTGAACATGATAATATGTTATTAGCCAAAGTATAGACAAATAGATTAATGGAACAGAATAGAGATTCTCAGGGTTATGTTTAACTGATTTCTTTGACAAAAATGCAGAGGCTGTGGCAAAAGGATAATTTTTTTCAACAAACAGTCCTGTAAAATTATATAAACATGTGCATAAAAATGGACTTTGACTCATAGTTCACACTGTATATAAAAGTTACCTCAAAAGAAATCATAGACCTAAATATAAATTCTGAATATATAAGTCTTTAAGAAGTAAACAGAGGAGAAAATCCTTGTGACCTTGGATTAGTCAGATTTTTTTTAGATATTACACCAAAGCATGGTCCATCAAATAAAATATCACTAAATTGTATTTTCTCAAAATTAATAGCTTGATTTCCTCTAAAGAAATTGTTATAAAAATGAAGAAACCCTCAAACTAGGAAAAAATTGCAAATCACATATCTGATAAAAATGCCTGCATCCAAAATATATAAAGAACTATAAAAAGTTAATAATACAAGGGAGGGAGTAAAAAAAACAGAATAATTTTTGGAGGGTGGGCCCTTTGTAGTAGGGTCTTCCCCTACTAGGTAAGTGTTCTGGGAACCCATCAGCATTAGTGTACCAGCTATCCTTGTGAGAGACTGTTGTTTGGCTTCAGTGAAATTGTTTTGGAAAATTCTTTCAACGTGCTTGCCCATTTCATGATGGGTGATTTATGAGTATACCTGTCCATAGTGAGCTGAATATTCAGCAGTTTTTGAGCAGACCCCACCCTCCTACTCACCTGATCTTGTCCTGAGTAACTTTTTTATTTTGTTTCCTGGAATGACAAACATCCTCAGAGAGAAATGCTTTGTTGATGGGGAGGAGGTGAAACAAAGAATGGCAGAAGCACTAAAAGGCATCAAAATGGATGAGTTCAAGAACTCTTTTGAGCCATGGTAAAAGCATCTCAATAGCTGTATTGCATCAAATGGAGAGTAATTTGAAGGTGACTGAATTTTAAATATGTAAGAATAAATATACATTTTAAATAAATGAATTCCAGTTGTTTTGGGCCCCTCCCTTGTAAAACAAACAACCCTCAGCAAAATTTAATAGAAACAAATTGGCAAAAGATTTTAAAACACTTTTTAAAAGATGATATATAGATGACAAATAAAGATAGGAAACAGTACTCAACAATATTAATTAGGGAAATGCAAAATAAAATCACAATGAGATATCACCATATACCTATGGGATGTCTAAATATAAAACGTTTAGCTATAGAAATTATAGATGAAGATGTGGACCAACTGGAACAACTATGGATTGTTGGTGCAAATGCAAAATGATGTCAACATGTAGAAACAGTTTGGAAGTTTCTTAAGAAGTTAAGCATACAACTGTTATATGACCCTGTCTATTCCTAGGTTATTTACTCATGAGAAATAAAAGCAAATGTCTATACAAAACCTGTACATAAATGTTTATAATAGTTTTATTTGCAATAACCAGAAGCTCGAAATACCCCAACTATCCATCAATAGGTAAGCAAATCAATACACTGCAGTATATATATACACATATATATATATAAAGGAATAATACTCAGCAATAAAAAGTAATGAACCATTGATGTATACCACAACATGTGAGACCCTCCAAATAATTAAGTTGAGTGAAAGTTAAACAAAAATAGTACATTATGTATAATTCCATTTTTATAAAAATCTAGAGAATGCAAGTTAATCTATAGTGACAGAAAGCAGATCTGTCTTGCCTGGGATGGGTGGGGGGAGAGAGATGGGTGTAGGAATAAAGAAGATATGGGCACAAGGAAACTTTTGTGAGTAATAGATGTGTTCATTATTTTGAATGTGATGATGGTTTCACTGGTGTATATATGTTTCAAAACTTTTCAATTTGTATACTTTACATATGTGTCATTTGTTTTATGCTAATTCTACCTTAATAAAACTGCTTTTTAAGAGTAATTTAAACATAGAAATAAAACATCTAGATTTCCTCCTTAAAAGTGTGTCCAAGTGCACACTGCTAAAAACAAACAAAACTTACTGAACTCATGATAAGCATAAGAAATTAACCAGTTGGCAACTAAAAATCTAGATCATAATGAAATATTACCTAAACAAAGTGTACCCTTTACCCGTGGTATCAGCATTTACTAGAAGCTGGTTAGAAATTCAAATTTTCAAGCTCCACAGCTGATCTACTCAGTACAACTCTGGTGGTGGGGCCAGGTCATGTAATCTATGTTTTAACAAACTCTCTAGATGGTTTTGATGCAAGCTAAAATTTTAGATCTTCTGACTTAGCATAATTCCATTTTGACAGTTGCCAAGTATCTTTGTTCTTGTTCTTCTAATTATAGTACATCAAATATTTCTTTGTGCATCAAATATTTCTTTGTGCTATATAATAACAAAAACAAAATAGAAATTACACAAAAAGAGGACAAAATTGCCTATAATTGAATTACCTAATTAAATCATTGTTTTCATTTTTTCACTAAGGGTCTTGCCTTGCTCGTATGTTCATATAAGTATGTTGAAATAATTTTTACATGTTTACAATATTGTAATCAAAAACACTTTTGTTATAGCAGTTTGTCACAATTTGTATTTTTCCTATTCTCAGAAATTTAATTTTTTCTGTTAATTTTATGTCTTCCTTGAGAAACTATTGTTAAAATATTTTTATTCCCATGATTGTACAACTTTCCTTTTTTTTAATTTTTAAATTTTTTATTTTAAAATTGTGGGGTACAGTTCAGGGTTAGGTATACAAATATTCATTGTGCAGTTACCCTTGTTGATGAGGTGTGCTCCCCCTTCCCCAGGCAGATTCCCACTACTGCCAATCCCACCTCCCCATTCTCCCCACCCCCCGCAGTTTCCCGCTACTGTCAATCCTTTTCTTATAGTATTACGATAGTTGTTAAAGGTTCACTTATGAATGAGAACATGTGATACTCAGTTCTTCATTTCTGTGAAAGATCATTCAGTATTATAGATTATAATTCCATTCAGGTTGCTGTGAAGCTCATGATTTTGTTCTTCTTTATGGCTATGTAATATTCCATTGTGTTTATGTGCCGCATTTTTTTTAGCCAGTCCTTTTTTGAAGGGCAGCACAGTTGGTTTCATGTTCTTGCTATTGTTAACAATGCTGTGATAAATATACGTGTGTGGGTATCTTTTTTATAGAGTGACTTGATTTCTTCTGGGCATATTCCCAGTAGGGAGATTGCGGGGTCATATGGAAGGTCGATTTTTAGACCTTTTAGGAATTGTCACACTGTTTTCCACAGAAGTTGTACTAGTTTACACTCCCACAAACAGTGTAGAAGTATTCCCTTTCTGCCATATCCTCTCCAGCATCTGTTATTTTTTGAGTTATTGATGGTGGCCATTCTGACTGGAGTTAGGTGGAATCTCAGGGTAGTTTTAATTTGCATTTCGTGGATGACTAGTGAGGCCGACCATTTTTTCATCTATCTGTTGGCTACTCGTATATCTTCTTTAAGAACAGTCTATTCATATCTTTTGCCCACTTTGTAATGAGGCTGTTTGTTTTTTTCTTTTCAGCATGTTTGAGTTCCTTATAGATCCTAGATGTTAGGCCTTTGTCAGACGTAGAGTTAGCAAATGTTTTTTCTCAGTCTGTGGACTGTCTCCCCGCTCTCTTGATGGTTTCTCTGGCTTTGCAGAAGCTTGTCAGTTTGATGAGGTCCCACTTGTTTCTCTTATCTCCTATGGCATGGGTTCTTGGGGTTTTGTTCAGGAATTGGTTGCCAGTTCCAATTTCCATAAGAGTGTCTCCTGCATTTTCTAAGGTTCTTGTAGTTTGGGGTTTTACGTTTAGGTTTAAAAACCATTTAGAGTTGGTTTTTCTGTATAGGGATAGGTAGGGGTCCTGTTCAATCTTGTGCACGTGGTCAGCTAAGTTTTCCTTGCACCATTTACTAAATAGTTTCTCCTCTCCCCAGTGGTTGGTGGTGGAGGCTTTATCAAAGATGAGTTGGTTGAGAAATTGAGGTTTTGCTTCTGGAATCTCAATTCTATTCCATTGGTCTATATGCCTGTTCTTGTACAAACACCAGGCTGTTTTGAGTATTGTAGCTTTATAGTAAAGTTTGAAGTCTGGGAGTGTGATACCTCCTGCTTTGTTTTTTTGCTAAGGATTGTTTTGGCTATGCTTGGTTGTTTATGTTTCCATATGAATTTCTGTATTGTTGTTTCTAGGTCTGAGAAGAATGTTTCTGGTAATCTGATGGGTATTGCATTAAATCTGTAGATTGCCTTAGGTAGAATGGACATCTTAACAATGTTGATTCTTCCAATCCATGAGCATGGAATATTTTTCCGCTTGTTTGTGTCATCTTTGATTTTTTTGAGCAGTGTTTTATAGTTTTTGTTGTAAAGGTCTTTCACATCTCTGGTTAGGAAGATGCCAAGGTGTTTCATTTTTTTGGCTATTGTGAATGGAATTGTGCTTTTTATTTGGGTTTCTGGTGGTTTATTATTGGTGTATAGAAATGTGATTTTTTGCACATTTATTTTATACCCTGTGACTTATGATTTTAAAATGACCTTCCTATAAGATGGTAACACTTTTATGGGTGCCTTTTGCAACAAAGTAGGATCTACTTCACAGTAAATCACATTTTAATCCTTCGTAGTACTAACTTGTGGAATATAAAACAGTTATATGTCAAAAAGTCATCTTTTATTTAATTTTCCCTGAACTGAACTCTTTTTAATTTGGGGAAAAGAATATGCCACAAATTTATGTAATCCATTAAGAAAGTATGTTCATTAAATAAATATTTACTAGATGTTTTGCTGGGCACTAAAAATACAAGGTTGAAGAAGAAATGATTGGTTAGATTAAGGAGTAATGAAGGGAGAGTCAGAGTTATTACAAATTCTTGGCTGGGGTAACTGGGTTGTGCTATTTCCTGGAATAGGGAATATGATACAACATGAATTCAGTGATGTTTATATCATGTTTTATTTTAGGAAAATTACAAAACTTTTGTCTTAACTCTTCATGTATATAATGGAAATAATAATAATATTTACCTCATATTATCATTACAAGTATGAAATAGAGTAAAACATGGAAAAAGTTTAGAATAATGTTTAGTACATAGAAAACACTGAACACATGTTAGTTATTGTTGTTGAGTTTTAGGTGCTTGCATGATATTCAAGTGGAGATATTTAAGACAGCTGGCTATGAGATCCTATGTTTTCGGGAAACATTGATATTTGAGATATCTTAAGGAAAGAAAGAGAAAATGTAAAAAAAAAAAAGGCGTCCAATGTAATACCAGTATTTAAAGGACAGGCACAGGTAGAGAAATAATGTTCCACAGAGAAAAATAAGAATGATTATTTTTTAATACAAACATGGACAGGCATCATAAGCCAGTTTTTTTTTAAGCAGGACCTCCAGAAATACACATATTATGTCATTTTCTGTTTGTGAGTGTTACCAAATTACAATACAAAACAGAATAGTTGTGAGATTACATAAGTGCCTAACAGAAGATAGCAAAGGGCAGGCAACAACAAATGTCAGCCTTCCCTACCACCTATGTTAGGAATTATGTGGAGGAACTCACTAACAACCCTCCCTACACAAGTTTTCTATGGTTTCTGTTTAGTAAACTTTCTACCTTTCAAAGACTTTGGGATTCTTCTTTCAATTCATTTTGCTACTGTTCAGTAGCTTCCCTTCTCTCTTTTTTGCTATGATATTGCTCAGTCTGCTAGGTAGGACCACAACATTATTGAATATAATGTGAGAAAATTTCAGAATATGTCATTTATAAGTATATGGTATTGCTAATGCCAACACAATGAAGCTTTTTAGCACCCTTCACTTTCAATTTCTAGTTTACTTCTTTCTTATCTGTAACCCAGATAACAGCTTTATGTTTGAAAAAATGTGGTTTTCTTCAAATATTATCCTCAAGTTTTGGCAGAAGTATGTTCAAAATACCAGCTGACATCCCAAAAGGTAGCTGTTTTCCACTTATGGAAATCTAACTAGTTTTTTTTCCTTCTCGCTTTCTTTCTGACAGACACTTGTGATCAGATTTTTGCTACTAGCTCTGCCAGTAACAGGCTATGTAATAATTTGCGGCAATCTAGCTCTAAATTTTTTTTCAATTTTTAATTTCTCCCCTCTTGCTTTATTTTCTTCAAAATAATTGAGGTTGATGAATACTAAATTATCATAATTTTAATTAAACAACAAAGGAATATATTTGTAGAAAATATGAAATGTAGTAATATGTCAAGAATAAGTATTATCAAAACTGCAGAAATGTTTTGACCTGTCATTAATTGGCTAACATTTACTTCATTAGCTTTGAAGTAACAAGTGGAAACTGACCAGAAGTAGTCTTTTCAAAGTACTTACATTTATTTTAGGATGACTGCTGAATTATTCAATACAAAATTATCTAAGCTCTGTAAATTAAACTCAGTAATTACAATACACACACACACACACACACACATACATACACACTCACACATCTCCTTCAGGGTGGGAATTAAATTCTGCTGTACCTTAACCTCTAGAGATATGTGTCTTCAATGATCCATTAGTCAGTTTCCTTGTATATATGGATGATTTCTTTTTCTCAGTTGCTGCCCAAACTGTCACCATGGGTAGGATCTGGTAAGAGGGTTCCCAGAACAAGGCCTGGCCAGAGAGTCTCCAAGCCTTAGGAAAGTAGAGGGACGGCTTGTATCTCTGCAGTAGGGAGCATAAGCCATGAAGCTAAAAGCTGTCAGGGTTCTTACGTTTCACAGTGGTGAAATCTCTTTCTGTGATTGGATCCCTTAGGGGTATTAAAGTTCACACCCTTACTATGATTGGTTGTATGTAGGTTAACTAATTCTAACATGTTAATCTAAACATCATTAGTACACATGCTGGCTCTGCTAGCTCCAACTTTTTGGCTGTAGAGATATTTACATCAGGCATCCCTACAGTGTAGATGCTGATAAGATATGGTGGGCCCTCACTGGTAGGTAGGTAGCCCTCCTATACTGGTGTTGATAAGGGCTGTGGTCAGAACTAAGACTTCAGTCACAATTCAAATAATTATTCTGAGTAGAAAAATGACTGTGGTGTATTCTTTATTTTTTTCTATAGTAAACATGTATTCCTTTTCTGTATTAACTTTATAGTCAGAAAATTATTATAAGATGTTTAATGTTTTAAAGGCTTTCTCTGGCTAATTTATCTTCAATCAGCTAATGAATTTCCACTCTGAATAATCCTGCAACTCTAGTACTCTACAACGAATCTGAGAGCTTCTCTGATGCGTTCCTTCTACCCTTCTTCATCCCTGATGAAATTCTGTGAATTTGTGTAAACTTTATAGACGGGGTTTCCTAAACTTATTGCCATCTTCCCTATTAAACTCTTGAAGTCAGTATGTTCAAATATCCCTTCGTCTCTGATATGCCTTTTACTTTTACAAAAAAGAAATAGAGTACATGACCATGTATGATATAATTTAGGGATGGTTTGTGTTTTTCCTTTCAAATCTTACACGTTTCCCCACATTAGTAGATAGTATGAATTTTTTATCTTTAAATTAAGTTAGTTTTGTCTAGATAGTCATTTGATCTTTTTGAATCCTAACCATGCATGTGCTTGAAAATTCACAAATGACCTTATCTTTCATTCTTGTTCAATTGCAGGGAGAGAGGGGGTTTCCAGGTTTGGAAGGCCATCCAGGTTTGCCTGGATTTCCTGGTCCAGAAGGGCCTCCAGGACCTCGGGGACAAAAGGTATGTGTCAATTTGTCAACCAGTAATACAAGATGAATTAAGCCATCTTAAATGTTAGACTAGGTGTAAAATCAACTAAAAAAATTACTGAATTGTGGACAAAAAGTAATATTTAAATGAAACAATGGAATAATGGGGAGTCTTTATTGTTATTTTAAACTGAATATTAATGCCATATTCAGATGCTGTTGGAAGATGCTGTTAATAGTATATGATTATTGAGATCCTTCACAAAAATTATTTTCTATCAGGAGCTTACTTGAACTAGAGAGACCTGAGCTACCAGTTGTTAGAGCAGCTGAATAAGACAAAGGAGCCAAAATGAAAGTAACATTCAGGGCCGGGTGTGGTGGCACAAGCCTGTAATCCCAGCACTTTGGGAGACCGAGGTGAGAGGATTGCCTGAGCCCAAGGATTCGAGACCAGCCTGGGCAACTTAGTGATGCCTTGTCTCTACAGTATATCAAAAAATTACTGTCTATAGTTCTGGCTACTTGGAAGGCTGAGGCAGAAGGATTGCCTGAGCCCAGCAGGTCAACGCTGAGGTGGCCAAGAGTGTGCCACTGTACTCCAGTCTGGGCGACAGAGTGAGACTCTGACTCTAGAAAAAGAAAAGTAACATTCAGGTCTTTATTCACTACTGCAATATTATAAGCAAGAAATTAAATTGGAGAAAGTGCTGACTCCCCCACTGTTCCATTTGTCCCCTTGGCATAGCATCAGCAAGGGTCAGGTGGATAAGCACAGATGTTGGAAATCATTTCGCTGCTGAAGGAGGTCAGAACAAAAAGCTCCTGCAGTTATATGGACCCAGTGGCAGGGTGGGAGAAGGAGAAATGCTAGGAATGGAAAAGTACTGAGTCAGAGTACAGAAAAAGTATTTTCAAGGTTTCCTTCTCCTTCCATAAGGAGATTGCCACCAAAAGAGGGCTTTAAATGCAGATATGTGTATGAGTACAGCCAGCCAGGGCAAGCCTGAGTCTTTTCCTGAAACTCTCTGCAGTGTAGTAGCTGTGCACCACGTCTGATGTGTGGAGGGCAGCTGTCCTTTATAAGGCCTACTGTGAGTTCTTTCGTTGGACCTAAAAAAATTACACATAACTGTTTAGACAGGAGCCAGACTCCTCAATTCCACACCTTTGTTTTTCAACCTGAGTGAGAAACATAGGCTGCCCCATCACGGACCTGATTTGATTGGACTTTAGGTGGTAATATCAAAAACAGGGTAATTAATCTGAGGCCACAGTGGATCATGGTCATGATCAATCATATTCCAAGCAAGATGATCAGGCCTGCCTGAAAGAATGGAATGTAACCATGAGCCCTAGCTGTTGCCAAGCCAGGAATAGATGTCCCATAGCCCACTAGATCTATTTTAGAGAGCCAAAAGCCTTTATTCTTGTCTTGAGATGGAATGTTCTACTTTGCCAGTTTCCATGATCTAGGTGCAACGTGAGGTGCTGGCAATACCATCAATGACCTCTGTTCAAGGACAGGTTGCACACAATCTTTTCTAATTGAATAACCCCAACAGTGGGAAAAGTTGTCTGGAGCATATGTATGAGTAGAGAAGAGGTAATGTCAATTCCCAATGCTCCTGAGTAATCAGAGTCTATCTGGTTTGGTAGTTACTGTCTTACTCTGTATAGTGTAATATGCTTAATGGGAAAGCCTGTTTTAAATACTTGGGAATCTGTTATCGTGTCCTTAGCTATGTGTATTACATTAGTAGGAATGTTGAAAACCTAGTTTTTACAAAAGAAATAATACCCCAAGGGGAATGCACACAGTTCTGGGAATGTAAGAGTAATTGATTACCATGGGGAACAATCAGCCATAAGTTCCTGCTAGTGGGTAGAATATTTGAGTGGAATTGAAAAAATTATGTAAGGTAGGTGTAGGTATAGAAGAAGAAAAGGCTGCCACCATCGAGGCTAAAATGGCTCTAATGGCAGATCCCATGTCTTTTCCCAGATGTTTTAATTCCTGTCAAGTGGGACAGGAGCAAGTTGAGGAGCCATTTTGTCCCTACAGCATCAGAGACAATTAGGGCAATGTATCAAATCCAATATAATAAGGTTGGAGTACCTGAGGTACTAAAATTGTCCACGTAAGAGAAACCTCCATTTGTAGTATTAAGCATCACAACAGTCACATGTTTATGTGCAGGATTATGAGATAGGTGAAATATCCAGTAGTTTATAAAGTTCAGAGTGGTGGCAACTACCTGAACAGGCATATCAATGAATTTGGCAAGGTGAAGTTACAACGTTTGTCAGTGGGAGAAAAAAGAGGATTTAAATCCACACTCTCCATCTCCCATACCCAGGCACATGGATCTGAAGGTGTTTTTTTGTTGTTGTTTGTTTGTTTGTTTTGAGTTGGAGTCTCACTCTGTCACCCAGATTGGAGTGCAGTGGCCGCGCCCGGCCACCGCAACCTCGACCTGCTGGCCTCTGGCGATCCTTCCGCCTCAGCCTTCCAAGTAGCCAGAATTACAGGCATGCGCTACCACGTCCGGCTGATTTTTTGATTTATGGTAGAGATGAGGTCTCGCTGCCCAGGCAGGTCTCGAACCCTCGGGCTCAGGCAATCCACTCATCTCAGCCTCCCAAAGGCACGGGATCACAGGCTGAGCCACCGAGCCTGGCTTCTGAAGGTGTTTTCATCCTGTCGGTTGAGAAAACTGTGTCCATTGCCTGCAATATGGGCGATCTGTCCTGTACCATGATCAAGGATAGCATCTTTCTGTGTATGTTAAGATAGGGAATGGGAAAAAATAATAATGAATTTAAGATTGGGAGGTTTCTGTTTTTTCTTTAAATGTCTCTTTTGGCTCAGTTTCCTTTTCCATCTGTATTAAGTATACTTGTGAAGTGATAAACGAGCAGGCCTGTTCTGTTTACTTGCCTGGAAAAAAAAGACACCTTTTTTCCTAATATTGTTATATAATGGTGGTACATCATGTTGTTAGAGTATTAAGGAAATCAAATGGATACTCACCAGGTAGTCTTCCCAATACAGAGAGAAAATTAATGTAAATGCATGAATACTTTTTAACACCTTATACCAGAGCTGAGATTTTTGGGAGAATGCTGGCCATGATCTCTGAGGAAGTAGCAGTATGTCAGATAGTTTTGTTAGATTCAAAAGCAGAAGGGACCTATGCTAAATTTCCTAAGTAGAATTTTAGCACTGAGGAAACAGCAGGGCCCTAAATGACTGCATATAATTTCAGTAGATGGGCCACTCAATTGAATTCCCTGTGTCTAATGCCACAGCAATAGCAAAAGCAGCGGAATGATTCTTGTGCGCCCAGAAGTGGTACAGAAGTATCAGAGAGATCTGAAAGAGACAAGTGGATGGAATTGAGCATTAACTCAGCAGCAATCCATGCAGACCTTTGGCATGGGACATATCAATGAGTTCCAGCTTGGACTAGATTGGCATACTCCTCAACACATTGGAAGTACTTAAGCTCTCCGAAATGTAGGCATAATCTTGTGAAAATTAGGTGGGGACTCCAATGGACTGAGATTAAATTTCTGTCATGTTATGGAAATGGGTACTTTGGAATATAAATTAAGTTGTTCCAAGGAAAAAGTTATATTTCTTGCATTTGCATTTACCTGGGATTAGGGGCCATTTTTTTTCACACTATGCTTGCCAAAAAATGGCAGTTTAATAAATATTAGTGTTAAATTAAAAGAAGTTACCTGCATCATCAGAATTCCTTTGAAATAATTTAATAATAACTGGGACTATTCTACAGTAGTATGACAGTTTATAACGGTGTGCTTGTATGCAGTTTAAAGTTTAGAAAGCAGTCCAGTCTTTTTCTGTGATTTCATTTCAGTATCTGTAATGTGAGAAGGTAAAGTGCTTTCTAAACTTTAAGAATTCTGAGTTTGAAGTACATTGTACTTCTGTGTCTACTATGACTTCATGTTTCCCAACATAGCTGAATTTATATTGTTTATGTAAATTTTTAAGATGCTTTTTTAAAAAAGATGTGTACGTTTCTTTAAGTTGTGGGGTACAATTCAGGGTTAGGTACATAAGTGGTCATCATACAGGGCAAGTTTGGGCCTCCCATTGGTCTATCTCCCCACTCTCTTGATGGTTTCTTTTGCTTTGCAGAAGCTCTTCAGTTTGATGAGGTCCTACTTGTCTATCTTATCTCTTATTGCATGGGCTTTTGGGGTTTTGATCAGGAATTAGTTGCCAGTTCCAATTTCCAAAAGGGTGTCTCCTGCATTTTCTAAGGTTCTTATAGTTTGAGGTTTGAAGTTTAGGTCTTTGATCCATTTAGAGTTGATTTTTGTGTATGATGATAGGTAGGAATTTTGTATTAATCATCTGCATGTGGTCAGCCAGTTTTCCTGGCACCATTTACTGAATAAGTTCTTTTCCCAGTGGCTGTTAGTAGAGGTTCTGTCAAAGATTAGTTCGTTGAGAAGTTGAGGTTTTGCTTCCAGAATCTCTATCCTGTTCCATTGGTCTATATGCCTGTTCTTGTACCAATACCAGGCTGTTTTGATTATTGTAGCCTTATAATAAAGTTTAAAGTCTGTAAACATGATACTACCCACTATGTTTCTTTTTTTGAGGATTATTTTGGCAATTCATGGACATTTATGTTTTTGTATGAATTTATGTATTGTTGTTTCCAGGTCAGAGAAAAATTATGCTGGTAATTTAATGAGTATTGCGTTAAATCTGTAGATTGTCTTGGGTAGGATGGACATCTTAGCAATGTTAATTCTTCCAATCCATGAACCTGGAATAATTTTTCATTTGTGTCATCTTTGATTTCTTTGAACAGTGTTTTAAAGTTTTCATTGTAAAGGTCTTTCACGTCTCTAGTTATGAAGATGCCAAGATATCTCATTTATTTTGTGGCTACTGTGAATGGGATTGTACTTTTTATTTGGTTCTCTTCCTGTTTTTTGTTGGTGTATAAGAATGCAACTGTCTTATGCACATTGATTTTGTACCTTGAGACTTTTCTAAAGTCCTTTGTCAGTGCAAGAAGGTTTTTAACAGATTCTTTTGGATTTTCAAGGTATAGAGTCATATCATCAGCAAAGAGGGATAACTTGACTTCCTCTTTCCTATTTGGATACTTCTGATTTTCTTCTCATGTCTGAATGGTCTAGCTAGGACTTCCAACACTATGTTGAACAGGAGGGGTGAAAGTCTGCAGCCTTGTATTTTTCTGGTTTTCAGGGAAAATACTTTCAGTTTTTGTCCATTTAGCAATATGTTGACTGTGGTTTTATCATAGATGGCTCTTACTATTTTGAGGTATATAGTCCCTCTATGCCTAGGTGTTCAAGGGTTTTAACCAAGAGGTCATGCTGAATTTTATCAAAAGCCTTTTCTGCATCTAATGATATAATCAGGTGATTCTTATTTTTACCTCTGCTGGTGTATTTGATTACATTTATGGTCTTGCGGATGTAGAACCATCCCTATATCCCAGGGATGAAGCCTACTTGGTCATGGCAGATGATTTTTGAGGTGTTTTGTTGGATCTGATTTGCTAGAATCTTGTTGAGTATTTTTGCATTTATGTTTATCAGAGATATTGGCCTGTAGTTCTCTTTCTTTGTTTCAGTATCAGTGTGATGTTAGCTTCATAAAATGATTTGGGGAGAGTTCTGTTTTTCTTGATTGCTTGAAATATTTTCTATAGGATTGCTATCAGCTCTTCCTTATATGGTTTGTAGAACTCTACTGGAAAGCCATATGGTCTCAGACTTTTGTGTGTGAGGGTAGTTTTCTTATGGAGTTGATTTCCTGGATTGTTATTGCTTTATTTAATATCTCAGTTTCTTCTTGTTTCAACCTTGAGAGGTTGTGTGATGTCAGAAAGTTCTCCATTTCATTTGGGTTTTCGAGTTTGTTTCCATACAGGTGTGCATAGTAGTCTCTGATAATCTTTTGTATTTTGGGGGAGTCCGTTGTCATTTGATATTTTGTATTTCTGATTGTGTTTATTTGGAATTTTTCTCTCTTTTTCTTGATCAGTCTGCCTAGGAGTCTGTCAGTCTTGTTTATCCTTTCAAAGAACCAGTTTTTTGTTTCATTGATTTTTTTCTGCAATATTTTTGTCTTCTATGTCCTGTATTTGAGTTTTTACTTTGGTAATCTGGATTCTTCTGCTGAAGTTAGGGCTTGGTGGTTTTGTCTTTCCAGTTCTCTTAGGTGATTTGTTAGGCTGTTAACTTGTGATCTTTTCATTTTCTTGATGTGTGTTCATAAAGAAATGAATTTCTCTCTTAATACTGCTTTCAAGGTATCCCAGATGTTTTTATAAGATGTATCTTCATTTTCATTTGTTTCCAGAAATCTTTTAATTTCTGCTTTGATTTCCATGTTGACCCAGGAGTTGTTCAGCATCATGTTATTTAGTGTCCATATCTTTGTGGGGTTTCGGGTAGCTTTGTTGGTGCTGATATTTCTTTTTATTCCACTGTGCTCTGAGAAGGTGCATGGCAGTATTTCGATCTTATGAAATTTTTTAATGCTTAATTTATGGCTGATGATGTAGTTGATCTTGAAGTACTTTCCATGTGGTGATGAGTAAAATGTATATTCTGTGGTTGTTGGGTGGAGTATTCTGTGGGTATCTATTAAGTCCATTTGGTCAAGTGTCAAGTTGAGGTTCCAGATTTCCTTAATGATTTTTTGCCTTGCTCACTTATCTAGGGTTGTTAGTGGGGTATTTTAAGTACCCAGCTATGATAGTGTGAGTCAGTGTCTTTTTTAGTTTACCTAGAAGCTGCTTTATAAAGGTTGGTGCTCCTATCTTGGGTGCATATATGTTTAGAATGGATATTTCTTATTGATGGATTGAACCTTTTATCATTATGTAGTGACCTTCCATATCTTTTTAAATTTTTGAAAGCTTAAAGGATATTAAGGATATGTCTGATATTAAGATCATAACTCCTGCTTCCTTTTGTGTTCCTTTCCCCTGAAAGTTTGTTTTCCATCCACTTTCTTTGAATCTATGAGTCTTCATTCTGATGAGATGAGTCTCCTAGAGACAGCAAATTGTTGCATCATGTTTTTTTTTAATTCAATTTTCCATTCTATGTCTTTTCAGTGGTGCATTTAGTTGATTCAGATTCAGGCTAATTATTGAGATGTGAGACACTGAAGCACAAACTGGGTAAAGATCCAACAAAGAAAGAGAACTACAGGTCAATATCCCTGGTGAACATAGATGCAAAAATACTCAACAAGATTTTAGGACATTGGATCCAACAAAACATTTCAAAAATCATCCACAATGATCCTGTCATGAGGATCTTATAAGGGTTTGTTGTTGTTTTTTTTTGTTGTTGCTGTTGGTTTTCTTTTGATTTTTGGATCTATATATGTGTGTGTGTTCAATCTTTCTCCTGCATTCTTGAGAAGAGCATGATCTTTTTTCTTTCTT
This sequence comes from Carlito syrichta, assembly GCF_000164805.1. Classification (NCBI taxonomy): domain Eukaryota; kingdom Metazoa; phylum Chordata; class Mammalia; order Primates; family Tarsiidae; genus Carlito; species Carlito syrichta. The sequence continues at coordinate 122,243 of NW_007258966.1, read as the reverse complement.
CTGTGTTTAATGCTTTCTTAAGTGTTTCTTGTAGATCTGGTCTGGAGGTGGTGTAAACTCTTAGGGATTGAATGTCTGAGAAGGATTTGAACTCTCCATTGCTGATGAAGCTTAGCTTGGGTGGATAGGAAATTCTTGGTTGGAATTGTTTAATCTTTGAGAACTTTGAAGATTGGACCTCAGTCTCTTCTAGCCTGTAGTGTTTCTGTAGGTAAGTCTGTTGCTAATTTTTCTTCCCTGTAAGTAGTCTGACCTTTCTCTATTGCTGCCCTTAGGACTTTTTCTTTTATATCTACTTTGTGTAAATGAATTACTATGTGTCTAGGAGCTGGACTTCTCATTTGATGTCTTGCGAGAGTTCACTGAATCTATTGGGTTTGAATGGTCATGTCTCTGATGAGATGAGAAATGCTTTCTTGAATAATTTCATAGAATGTTTGTTCCAGGATGGTCTCTGCCTCAGGAATGTCAGTTAATCATAGGTTTCTCCTCTTGATATAATCGCACATCTCTTTTTTTTATTAATCAATATTTTTTATTTTGGTATTGTGGGATACAGTTAAGGGTTAGGTATACAAATATGCTTTGTTCAGGCACCCTTGTTGATAAGGGGTGTCTCTCCGTCCCCAGACAGATATTTACTACTGTTAATCCCATCTTCCCCCACCCATAGTTTCCCAGTACTGTCAGTCATTTTCTTATAGTGTTACATTGGATGTTCAAGGTCCATTATATGAGTGAGAACATGTGACACTCAGATCTTTGTTTCTGTGAGAAGCCACTCAGTATTATAGACTCTAGTTCCTTCCAGGTTGCTGCGAAATTCATGATTTTGTTCTTTTTTATGGCTGCATAGTATTCCATCGTGTATATGCACCACTTTTTTTAATCCAGTCCTCTTTTGATGGACAGCATGGTTGATTCCAGGTTCTTGCTATTGTGAACAATGCTGCGATAAACATATGTGTGCAGGTATCTTTTTCATAGAGTGATTTGAGTTCTTCAGGGTATATTCCCAGTAGGGGGATTGCGGGGTCATATGGGAGTTCGATATTTAGAGCTTTTAGGAATCCCCATACTGTTTTCCACAGAGGTTGCACTAGCTTGCACTCCCACCAACAGTGTATAAGTGTTCCCTTTTCACCACATCCTCTCCAGCTGTAAATGGATCAGAGACCTAAATGTAAAACCTCAAACCATAAGAACCTTGGAAAATGCGGGACACACCCTTATGGAAATTGGAATTGGTATCCAATTCCTGACCAAAACCCAAAACCCACAGGCCATAAGAGATAAGATAGACAAGTGGGACCTCATTAAACTGACAAGCTTCTGCAAAGTCAAAGAAACCATCAAGAGAGCAGGGAGACAGCCCACAGACTGGGAAAAAGTATTTACCAACTCCAGGTCTGCCAAAGGTTTAACATCTTGGATCTACAAGGAACTCAAACATGCTGAAAAGAAAAAAACAAATAACCCCATTACAAAGTGGGCAAAAGATATGAATAGACACTTCTCAAAGGAAGACATCTGAGCAGCCAACAGACACATGAAGACATGTTCGACCTCACTAATCATCAAGGAGATGCAAATCAAAATCGCATTGAGATACCACCTAACTCCAGTCAGAATGGCAATTATAAATAACTCAAAAAAAAATAACAGTTGCACATCTCTTGGAGGCTGTGTTCTGTCTTTTTAAGTTTCTTTTCTATGTTTTTAAAAGTTTGAGTTAGTTCTTCATTTTGGTCCTCAATCTCTGAGATTCTTTCTTCTGCTTAGTTAATTCTTCTTTCCATACTTGTCAGTTTGTTATTTATTTTGTTTGCTGTATTCTTTATTACTGTCATCTCAGTTATCAACTCCTTCATTCTTTCCTCTTGTCTCTCCTCATTTCTATTCATTCTCTCTATTAATATCTTAATATATGGGTTTGTGGTTTGATACCAGTAGTTCTGGGGGCTCTTCATTGTTTGAGTACTGAAGGCTGTCTTCGCAGGAATCTAGGTGGGACCTGTGGTCCTCTTTTGATTCTTCTTAATTTGTGATGGTTTTCCTCCCCCAGTTTTTCCCTCTTCTTTAATGCCTTTGCTCAGTGATGGGGGGATAGTTTTTACTTCTTTTTACTCAATCCCTTATTCTTCCCCTGTTGATCCTTTGGATTTGTTCAATATATTTTTTGGGTTTTTGTTTTAAATTTGAGTTGGAGTCTCACTCCGTCGCCCAGGCTGGAGTGCAGTGGCACGCTCACAGCCGCCCCAGTGTCAATCTGCTGGGCTCTGGTGATCCTTCTGCTTCAGCCTTCCAAGTAGCCAAAACTATAGGCATGTATTACCACACCCAGCTAATTTTATACTTATTGTAAAGACAAGGTCTCCACCAAATTGCCTGGGCTGGTCTCAAACCCTTAGGCTCAGAAAATCTACTTGCCTTGGCCTCCCAATGTGCTGGGATTACAGACTGAGTCACCAATCATGGCCAGATTTGTTCAATTTTGAAGCTGGACTGGGGATGAGGAGCTGTACGTTTTGCAGTTTTGAGATTTGTTTAACGTGTGATGGGGGGAGCTGTAGTTCAGAAGCTATCTGCAGATCATAGTGTCTGCTAACAGGTGTGTGGGCCCTCTGGAACTGACTTCCCACCACCTTACAATCTGTCCATGCATTGAGGGCATGTGTATGCCCCCTGAAAGCAAAAAGAGTTAAGAAAAAGGAAAAGAACAGAAAAAGGAAGGAGGGAGATGAAAGGAAGATGAAGAGGGAGGAGAAGGAGAAGAAAAACAGACAGACACACCAACTAACAACAACAAAAAAAAAACAGAAAAAGCAAAAATATACAAACAACAAAAAAAGCCCTGATGATGCACTTGTCCTCAAAAATACCCATATACAAATAGAAAAGCTAAAAAAACACCAAAAAATCAACAACAAAACAAGTACTAAAACATAAACAAAAACAGAGGGGGGCAAAAAAGAGCTCCCTTTGTGGCCATTTCTGGATCTTCAGGTTCCTTTCCCAAGCACTCTCGCAGCTTCTGGCCACTGTAGCCATGGTGGAAGCAGGCTAAGGTCTCCAGTCCGTCCCCTCTGCTCTTGGTGCCGGCCGATCCAGTTGCTCTTAGCTCAGATACCCCATGGACTGCTGTGGTAGGAGGGTGAATTAGGTTCAGATTCACCCAACTCGTCTGCTGCTTCTGCTGCTGCTCCTGACAAGTCCCTCACTCAGATCAGATGTGTCCATGCCTGGTCCAACTTGAGACGGGGGTGTCTGTCTCTTATGTCCACTCCTGAAGTTTCCTCTCCGGGTCAGCAATGGTTGATCCCAGAAGAGTGCAGAGATCACCTCTGGGTCCCAGGTTGAAGGCTGAACAGAGCTAGGCTGGCCAAAGCAGGTCTCTGCCTGGTCCCAGGACAGAGAAAATGGTGGTAGTTAGTGTCTCCTCACCAGTGGTGGGGTTCAGCTCCAGATTTTCTCCCCTCACCCTCTACATGGTTCCCTCTACCAGCACCCAGCTTGCTGCCGGGTGGGAGGCATGGACCAGGTGTCAGGTGCTGAGGAGCAGCTGACTTCTGGTGCCTCCTCCCGAGAGACCCCTGAGAATGGTTGACGATCCTGCACACCAGGGGCTCTGATCTCAGGGCAGTGGTGGATTACAACCACCTCCGGAGGGGAGCCCCAGTGCTTGATTCCCAATCTCCCCTAGACAGACTTTCACTCACCCAGCTGCACTCATTCCCTCAAGCAGACTGTCTTTATGGACACTCACCCTTGCAGAGACTTTCAGGCTCCCACTAGTTCATCATCATCTTGCCTCCGAAAAAGATGTATAACTTTAAATAGATATATCCTTTCACCAATAAAGAATTATCTCTGTAAGATAAATTGCAAGTGGTATTGCTAGATCAGAAGGTACATTTAGTTATATATTTACATGGATATTGCCAAGTTGTTCCCCCACCCTGACTTTCTTGGTTCAGCAATATACAAGATCTGTTTTCCCATAACTTCACCAACACAATTAGGAAAGATATGATTCAAAATAGCAGAAACATGGAACCAATTGTGCTGCCCATCGAAACTGGTTGCATAAAAAAATGTGGCACATATTCACGATGGAATATTACACAGCCCTAAAGAAGAACAAAATTATGGACTTTGCAGCAACTTGGGTGTATTTAGAGTCTATCATACTCAATGATCTATCACAGAAACAAAGACCAGAATATCATATGTTCTCACTCATAAGCAGACTCTGAACATTTACCACGATACAAAAAAGGATTGGCCATAGTGGGAAACTGTTGGGAGTGAGGGGGCACATAACATCAATAAGGGTAACTGATGTCAAACTAGATGAAGTGGGGACCAAAGGGAAACCCAAACTTTACCTGTATGATGACCACTTGTATAACTAAATCTGAATTCACCCATATCTTCAAAATAAAAAAAGAATTTTTACATAAAAAATAAAATAATATTTTACTTAACTTAAAAAAAAGAAAAGAAACTTGTGAATTTTTGCCAGTTCTCTGGTAAAACTTAATTTTGTGAGCAAGAATAGTATATGCTTTCTACAGGTTTAATAATCATGTGTTTTCTGTGACTTGTCTAATCATACAATTTGTCCATTTTCCTGTTTTATTTTTTATGTTTTCATACTTTATACTTCATGAGCTGTTTATATATATTAGAGAGATTGACTTTTTGTCTGTACTGTGAGTTGCAATTATTTTCCCTCAATTTGTCATTTGACTTTGCTCTGTGTGTGCATGCATGTTTGTGCATTTATGTGTCTGTGATCTTTTCCTTTATGGTTTGTGAATTTTGAATAGGAAATGCCTTCACCACTATAAAATTATATAATAGTTTTCACGTTTTCTATCAGCATTTTAATGATTTTTTATATGTAAACATTTTACTCATGCAGATTTCATCCTGGTATAAGGTTTGTGATATAAGATCCACATTTTATTTTCCAGGTCGTCTGACAAATGTGCCCCAACATCATTTTCTCCGTTGATTTGTAATGCTACTTTCACTATATACCAAATTCACACACATATATGGACTTTTTTCTAAACTTTCCATACTCTTCTAATGGTCTACTTATTCAAATGTCAGAACCTAAACATTTTAATTATTGAGGCCTTGTATTGTATTGTTATACATCATGGCAGGGCTAGTGTCCCCTCATAGCTCTTTTTAAAAAAGAATTTGTCTCAATTTTCTTGCTTATTTATTTTTCCATATGAACTTTAGAGTTCCCCTGACTACTTAAAAGAAACTCATGTCATTTCTATTTTTATTGTATCACATATTTAATTAAATTTGTTGAGATTTGACTTTCAATGTTGAGTTCTACTATCCAAGAGCATGCAGTGCCTTTCCATTTTTCAAATTTTCTTTTGTGAAATTCAGAAACGATTTAATTTTTCTTCTTATAAATCTGGTATATTTCTTAAGTTCATTACTAAATAGTCTATCTTTTTTGCTATTGCATATTGGATATTGTCTTCTATTATGTCTTCTAACTGCTAGTTATTGGCATAAGAAAGCTATAGATTTTTAATAATATTTTCATGCATAGTTATCTTACTAAATTATCTCATCAATCATAGTAGCTTTTCATTTAATTTTCTTATTGGGTTTTCCAGACATACACTCATATTACTTGCAAATAGTGGTAGTTTTACCTCATTCTTTCCTCATTTTTATACATCTAATTTCTTTTTTTTTAATTAACCATATTGATTAGCATAACCAGTACAATATTAAGACATTCTTGTCCTATTTGTGTTTAGTGGGAAGCCACAAAAAGATTCATTCAACAAAAGTTATTCCAGTTGTTTTAAAGTTAAATTTGATTTACTTTAATCTCCTGAAGTGCATTTGTTGTGGAAAGAGCAGTTTATTAATTTTTTTTAAAAAGCAGGGTGTGATAGGCAGAAAATGGCTACCTTTCAAAGATGTTCATGTCCTTATCCTCAGAACATTTGAAAAGGGTAATATACATAGCAAGGCAAAATCAAGGTTGCTGATGGAATTAAAGTTGCTTAATCCACTGATTTTATACTAAAGAGATTATCCTGAGTTGTATGGGTGGGTCCAGTGTAATCACAAGGGTCCTTTAAATGTGAAAGAGAAAGGCAGAAGAATCAGTGTCATAGTGATGTGATGTGAGAAGGACTCATAAAGTCACTGCAGGCTTTGAACACAAAGAGGGCCATGAACCAAGGAATGCTGGTGGCTTTAGAAGCTGTGAAAGGAAAGGAAATGACTTCTACCTTAGATCTTCCAAAAATTAACACAATTCTGCCACTGAGACCCCTCCCATACTTCTGACTTCACAAATGTAAGGTAATGTATGTTGTTTTAAACCACTGTTTGTGGTAATTTATTACAGTAATAGAAAATTTAAAAACCAGCTAATCCTTTCTGCAAGCAGAACTCTGCATGAAGTCTTACATAAAATAGATAAAAACAGACTTGATGTGATGGAAGGAGGAGTTGTAACATAAGCCTTGAGGACCTCTAGTGTTGTGAGTTTAGTAGCTTGGAAACCACTTGTGTAAAGCAAGGTGTCCTAGTTTAATAAATATCTAAAGCCTCAGGCAGTGGTCTACTATGTATTTCACTGAAATTCCTTCTTGGAGCAGAATTAGTTTTTCGATTCCACTTTAAACTGTTAATGAAAATTTAGTGACGCAAGACATTGAATTTTCAGCAATGTGGTTGTGACTAGAAATGGGTAAATAGAATAACTCACACAGATTGGTAGGCTCTTTTGCATGCAGATGACGACAAAAGCTAGAAAGGATCATTTATGGTTCTTCCTCATTCCTTCTTAAGCTCCGATAGAAAGTGTGGTTATAAAACAAAGCAATGCTTTAAATTCAGCAAATTCAGAACAATACATATTTAGACTCAACGCCTATGCTATTTATTACCAGCATAGGAAGCAGATTGACATACTATAGAAATTGCCCAGATTTCCAGCTCTTATTTTTTCATGAATAAATGATTTAGGGAATATCTATACTGTTCTCATGTTTGTCTTCTTGCATGATTCATAATTCTTTTTATAAGTATAAAGTTTCCTCTATATGTCAGCAGTTTCCTTTTCAGTAAATAAAGACCTTTCTTATTTTTGGTCACATAATTTACCTCAGTGCTTTCAGTCTCAATAATAAATGCTTCTTTCTTGGGAGTTTAAGTTTTTCACTAACTTTCACAAAGGTTCAAAGACATTTAATTCATTTATTTTATAATAAAAATCAGTTAGTTAAAAGCTCTTTTTGAAGAAAAAAGAACTAACTATATTGTATTTTTCAGGGTGATGATGGGATTCCAGGGCCACCAGGACCAAAAGGAATCAGAGTAAGAAATATTTGCTCTGCATCAAATACTTTGTTGGTGGAAACAGATAAAAAGCAAATGAAATATTATGAGACAACTGGAAAATGCTCATATTAAAATACAGGCAGAAAAACACAGACCTTAAAAAGTTAAATTTAAGAGTTGGTATATGACTACAATTAGCCTTTGTTTTATATTTTGATAGTTATTTTTATATATCTAAATGCCTATATATACTAATATAAGAGGATTTTAAAGTAACTGGTGGTTAAAATATGAAAGTACTAAATTCTAAAAATTTGTGAGTTTATTAGAAATCTATATCATACACTTGGCTTAAATTAGAACTTTCCAACCAGTGTGATTATGCTGCTTACTGGGGTTCAGAGAGCTGGTCAGTTCTGCCTGTATACCCTCCAAGTGTAACATGTATAAGCATTATAATGTTTGGTGTATCTTGAAAAGAATAAGTTTAATTTAAACCACTATGTTAGATAATAACTACTTCTGAAAGAATGCAACATTTCCCCAATTCTAACATGTATGACTTCTCAAGTTAAGGTTTTGAAAAATCAGGAAGCCTCTCAAAATTGAAATGCACATCTTGTATATTTTTTTCCTCAAAAATTTTTAGGTTGATATATCTTACAGTGTATTTAGAGTTGAGAGGGAAACTATAGTTTAAAAATAGACTGGCTTTTCAAAAATCATATTTAACTTTTCTGAGTCTCGGCCTCTTCATTTGTTAAGTTAGAGTAAAACAGAATAGTCTCCAAGATCCCTTTTAGCTCTGAAATTCTGTGTGCATAGATTGAGGAGGCCTCTTAATTTAGATATAAAATACAGGGGTGGTAACATACCATGTTTGTGTGACGCATGTTTGTATGTGTGACAAAGACAATCAAACTATATGATCCTTTGATCTTTAGAAATTTAGCAGGTGTGTACATTTTGCACACATTCAAACCATTCTGTTTCCTATATACCTCTTAACAGCATGTAGCTTGCCTTATGTGTTTCTCATGATTGGTACAGGTAGGATCCTGGAAAAGCAGGAAATAAATTCAAAACTCTTAGTTTATTTCATTGTTTTGTAAGAAATTGATTCACTACTTTTCTGTAAGAAGTAGAAATAAATGTAGTATGCTGTTAGAACTATTCATAATAGTAAATAATTCAAAATTGCTAGCTACCATTAACAGTATCTTATGTCCTAAGCACTACTCAGACTAAAAAACAAAACAAAACGAACAAAAACAGTCATTTTATCAATTTCCATTTCCAAGTGTTTGGGATTACTTGGATAGTCCGCATCCCTCAACTAGAACTTTAAAAGTGCTTGAGAATAGGTGGCCTAATAGTTCTTTAGTCCTCAGGTGTCAACTTACTGGCAACTCCTGACATGCAGATTTTTGATTACTTATTATTGTGGAAATGTTTAAGCAGACACAAATTTTCGAAATATATACTACAATAAACTCCCATGTACATGTTACCCAGCTTCAAAAATTATCATTTTCACAATTTTGTTTAATCTATACCTCACCACGTATTTTTAGAATGTTTTAAAGTAGATCCCTCACCTCATTCGTTCCACCAGTGAATACTTTAGTATGCCTCTCTGATAACCACATAACTGCTAAACCATTATCACACCTTAAAAAATTAGGAACAAGCCGGGCTCGGTGGCTCAGCCTGTAATCCCACGCCTTTGGGAGGCTGAGGTGAGTGGATTGCCTGAGCCCGCGGATTCGAGACCCGCCTGGGCAACTTGGCGAGACCTCATCTCTACAATAAACCAAAAATTAGCCGGGTGTGGTAGCACGCGCCTGTAGTTCCAGCTACTTGGAAGGCTGAGGCAGAAGGATCGCCGGAGCCCAGCAGGTCGAGGCTGTGGTGGCCGGGAGTGGCCACTGCATTCCAGTCTGGGCGACAGAGTGAGACTCCAACTCAAAAAAAAAATTAGGAATAATTTTTCATTACACTCCAACACTCAGTCCATATTAAGGTTTCCTCAGCTGTCTCAAAGATGTCCTTTTATAATCGATTTGTTCGAATCACAGTCCAAGCAAGTTCCATGTATTGTATTTGATTGCAGTGTTTCTCAAGCCTGTTTTATTATGCCATGGAAAAACTGGGTCATTTTTATTGTACTGCATTCCACAATCTGAATTTGGCTGATTGCTTCCTCATTATGTCACTTAAAATTGTTCCTCTGTCCCCCATATTGCCTGTAAATTGGAGGTTGCCTTAGAAGAGGCACTAGAGAACTTTCTGGGGTTACAGAAAGAACTGTACAGTAAAGATCTGTATATTTTACTGTATGTAAATCATACTGCAATGAAATTAAAGAACATTTAAAAAGTGTATTTTATAGGTAGTGTTTTCTATTTAATTACATTATGAGACATGAATATCTGATTATTCCACTTATTTGAGGTTAGGTTTGATCAGTGGTCTCAGATAATGTCATCCTGATTCTGCTGTGAAAAATTTTCCCCATCAATTTCACCTAATGATTTGACATCTACTAATGGTAATTATTTTGTTCATAGTTGCAAGATGGCGATTTTTCAAATTCTAACAATCCTTCATTTATTAGCTGTAATTTTAATTTATCAGCTGGAATTCTTAATAGGGCAATGAGTTGCCACACCAGCAATTTCAAGTGGTGATCAATAAAATCTTTTTGACTTTTTTCATTATAAACACATGGAACTTAGGCATTTCAATCAATTGTAGTCATTATTTTTTTGAGACCCAAATTGTCCCATCTTTAGCCTGTGAGAACTCTTTCAAGTTGGCTCCTGTCCTGTGTCCTTTGGACAAAACTCCATTGATCTGTGATTATTCCCTTGCTTTCTGGCACAACAAACCCTTTCAGGTTCATCTTCTGCATTTTCTCTTTAGAGCTGAAATAAGCCATGTCTCCGGTTCCAGGTTCTTTTTAGTGAAAAGTGTGGTTCAGATACCACAGTCTAAATGTTAGGGATTTTCATTGCTACTGGATTTGTCACTGTTTCAGTGTCTTTTCAGTGGACAGAGTTAGCGATTAAGTATTTTTTAAAAGAAAAAGAAAAAGTACCTTGAGTTCATATTATTACTTCCAGTTGAAATTTAAATAAAAAGGTTTATATACCTATTATTTCTCCCCCTCATCTCTCTCTATTAAGATGAAACCATTCATAATGACATTAGTATAATTTCTTATTTGATTTCTTCTACAATATGCCTAGAATAGCTTCAAAGTAGCAATTTATAAATTAACAAAATGATAATTTCAATTTTAATAGTAATAACCGGATTCTTGAGGTCCATTAATTATTTATTTGTTGTTTGTTGTCCCTTTGAATTGACTAAGTTCACTAAGGGATTACAATAAAAATACCATGCTTGAAAGACACTTGAAGTAATTCTTTTCTCTGTATGATTATGTCAACAACTTGAAATACAGTTAGGTTCACTGGTTCCAGTTCATCCTCAATTATTAATGATTTCACTTTTACCCTTTAATTTTAATTTTTAATTATTTAAAACATTTACATGGATCTACATGAATGTGTGTTGTCAGAGATGTTTTCCTTCCATCCTTGCTATTCCCCACTCTGTTTTATTCTTCCTCCTAGAGGTAATCATTTTTATTTATCTTTCCATTGTTTAGTATCACTATCCTTCTTATAAGAATAGGTAGTGTATTATATATACTTCTTGTACCTTGCTTCTTTTCCTTAACACTGTATGTAAGAAATAAATACATATTTCAGTGTGCAGAGATCTTTCTCATTTTTTTAACAGCTGCATAGTGTTGCATTTTGTGGATGTGTCATATTTTATCTATTCATGTCCATATTGGTAGACATTTGGGTTGTTTATAATCTTTAGCTGTATCTGTGGTTTTATGACTATCTCTAAACTTTAACTGTAATAATGCTACAGTCAATATATTTAAATTTCATATTTTGTTTCATAATCTCTCATGTATATTTGAGATAGAGTCTTAGAAGTTAATTGCTAGATCAAAAGGTAAATGTATGTGTAATTTTGCTAGATATTTACAAATTTCCTTCCATTGTGTTTGAAACTCCATTAATGGTATATGAGAATACTTTTTCTCCATAGCCTCACCTACAGAAAATGTTGTCAAACTTATGTTTTTGCCAATCCTGACAAGAAAATTTAAGAATTTTGGAGTGACCACGTTGTCTTCAGGGGCAATATATTTGCCACTTCCCCATCCCATGCTTAATTCATTATTCATCACAAGCCTGGGAGAACTTTTATCTGTTAGAAGAGACATTCCATTCACTAATTTGCCTTCTCTTACCAAGTACAATGAAAACAGTGGTCTCTCAAATGGTAGTTTCTTTTATAGTTTACTATCTATTAGATACATACAAGAGCTTTTTATCTAATGTTTAAAGGAACAATGAGTGGTAAAAGTCAGTGAAACACATTTTGTCCATTTATATTCTAAAACAAATTTTCAAATTTTCCATTAAGAGAGGTTTTATTTTATTGTTGTGGTTGTCATTTGATTGAAGGAATTTATTTCTTCTTATAGGGTCCTCCTGGACTTCCTGGATTTCCAGGGACACCAGGTCTTCCTGTAAGTAGGATTTCATTTTTTTATTTTAAAATCCCTTTAAAAGGGCCGGGCTCAGTGGCTCAGCCTGTAATCCCACACTTTGGGAGGCCGAGGTGAGTGGATTGTCCGAGCCCGCGGGTTCGAGACCTGCCTGGGCAACTTGGCAAGACCTCATCTCTACAATAAATCAAAAAATTAGCCGGGCGCCTGTATTTCCAGCTACTTGGAAGGCTGAGGCAGAAGGATCGCCGGAGCCCAGCAGGTCGAGATTGCGGTGGCCGGGAGTGGGCCACTGCACTCCAGTCTGGGCGACAGAGTGAGACTCCAACTCAAAAAAAAAAAAAAAAATCCCTTAAAAAAGTAATCTAAGAAGTGTTATTCATGTGTGATGTCCCTTTTCAAAGGGAATGCCAGGCCATGATGGGGCCCCAGGACCTCAAGGAATCCCTGGATGCAATGGAACCAAGGTGAGATTTCTTCAACTGAATCGTAGACAGTATGCTTGGTAATAATAGACTTAATAGCCTAAAGAAATTAATATGAAGAATATTGAGGAAGAGATATAGTAGTTTCATGTCTAGGACATATATAGAGGATGCTGTATCTTGACTTTTTCAATATTTTGAAATATCAGTTATTTCATTAAGCATGTGTAAGTAAGTGGGTTATTACATTGGGTTGATGGTTACTTACCAAAGGCTTTTTTGGCTTTAGTGTAAAGGAGGATGAGAGTTTATAAGAAATTAGGATAAGTATGTCTCAAATATTGTATCATTTGTTGAGAGGAATACTTCTAAATATCATTCATCAGTTTTGCCTTTTTCAAAAACTAGGTACTAAACTTAAATTACTTGTCAAAATTTCATGTTTTTAATTTGCCTAATAACTTCTTTAAGAAAAATCCTAAAAATCTGTACATAATACAGTACATTCATGCTTACATAATCTGTTAGTATGAAGCTTGGCACTCTTTTTCATCAGCAAAAATAATACATATAACAATTAAGAACACCTTTAGATATTAGATATTAGACAGCTTTATTTCCTGACCCATTTTTCTTCTATTTAGACAACTGTTTAGATTTAATATAATATAATAGATAGCAGGAAAAAAATGAGGACAATTTGCTCTACTTGCAAGCTTACATTTTATAGCTTCTGTTCCTATTCCCTCATTTTTCTCTTTTTTTAAGTTGATACAGTATATTATTATTCTCTGCATATCCCAATATCTTCGATTTTTCACATATATTCTGTAAAACTATTCATAAAATATCTTGGATCTTCCTAACTAATGCTGTGTGTCAAGTTTTACATTATAGCATATATTTAAAATAACTTGAACAAACTGTTTTGCATTATGATGGTCATATTTTGTGATAATTATTTTACTATATACTTGAAGGCAGTGCAGTTCTTTTTACCTCCAATTTTTCTCCAGGTCAATGTGACCTTTGTCAGTAATCATTTTTTTAAAATTTAGATTTGTAAGGCTTACTTGTGTTCTTCACTTCAGCTGAGGCAACCTTACAGTGATAGGACCAATATGGAGTTTCTGTGGCACATTTCATGTTGAAGTGGACTACATTTTTGTGCCTGTTCTTGTTATTTATTTGTTTGTTTTAAAACAAACTTTCTTTAAGCAACAAACAGACTGCTATACAATTAACAGAATCTTTTCTCTTTTATTTTTGTAAAGAATCACTTTAGCAAATCTAATGGTTAATTTGTTTTCCAGGTTCAAATTATGTGAGCAACAGATTCTAAACAAATTCAATGGACTTAGTTTGCATACTTTAAGACTGAATAGGGGCAACCCCTTCGGCCCCCTCCTGCTGTGGGAGCTTTATCTGTCCTCAATAAATCCTGCTTTCTCACACACACACACACACACACACACACACACACACACACACAAAGACTGAATAGTTTTCTTAAATTTCTTACTATGTAAATAAAAGAATGAATCTTAGAATTGGGCTCATTTTTTTCTGTCTTCTAAACTTGATTTATAGACCACTTCCTTTATCTCTGGGCCTACTTTTTCCATGTGTAAAAGGTGATGGGGAGAAGAATATTGGACAATAACTCAAAGATACACAACTGTAGTAATTTTACTCTTGCAAATCTTCTGATGAAGTTGTTTCTAGTATTACTATGGCATATAAGTATTTCAAAGGAGGTTGCTTTGGGGTTCTTCTATAGCAATTTTAGCTTTTGTTTACTGAACCAAATGTCCATATTAGTACTTTACAATAGTGAGTGAGAAAAATTGGATGTCTAGAAAACATAATGACCTGCAATTACTAAAACTATTGCTATTATTGTCCTCTTGGTGATATTAATGGCTTTATTTTTTTTTTACCATCTTTTCCTCTTTACAAAAATAATTTGAAATAGTTTACAATAAAAGAAAAATAAAATAGTGCAGTTAAAATAAGAATCTATATAATACATGGGCAGGAAATTGAGGCAAATCATTAACTATTAAATGTGATGATGGTCAGGAATCTGTGGTGTGCTTGTCTCAAAATGGATTTGTCAGAAGAAAATGACTGGGATAGAAGATTCTTTTTTCTTTATTTCTGATTGGTATGGACGAGTCAGGATAAACGTATCATAGAAGGTTGAATTGATATGGGTAGTTGATATTGATGTAATTGAAAAGTGAAGGCTAGTGAATTTTTGGTAGTCTGGAATGTTTCAGATGGCTTTTACAGAAATCTTTTCAAGGTCATTGTTTGTTGGTATAGTTGTTGTTTCTTTTTCCTCCATGTTCTTTATTTTTAACTCCTTCTAGGGAGAACGTGGATTCCCAGGCAGCCCGGGTTTTCCTGGTTTACAGGGTCCTCCAGTAAGTTATAAAATTTGGGATTATGATGAGCACAGAGATCAACAGTAAAAGCAGAAATTAGAGAGTGAGCCCAATGCATTCATGTGGAAGAAAGTAATAAATTTTAAAGTGGTAAACTAGATTTTAAAGATTTAATAACAAATTGATGGTATAGCTCTCTGCTGAGCGTAGTAAGCAAGGATTCTATGATATTTAATATAAATATCATCCCACAATATCTTAAAATATCGCGTACTGAGAAATGGCCTTACAGCAGTCTACTCAGTTTATACTCCATTTAGAAAGCATTATGTTCTTTGCTTGCTTCCCCTCGTATACATAAAATAGTTCCTTTTCTTTTTAATAATAGGGACCTCCTGGGATCCCAGGTATGAAGGTAAGCATCTCATGCTGCAAAGGTAAATGTTCTGAATAAAATATCTGGAAAATTCACAACTTTAATAGGATAATGACGCAGACTTAAAATGGATGCTTCTAGAAGTTGTGCAAGTGTATGCTTACAAGTTCTCCTCAAGTAGTCTCCTCTGATTCCCATGGGTATATATACCTCTATGCGCTGATACACCTAAAAATGTGTATATCACATTCAAGTTTCTTTTCTGACACCTTCAGTTCTCATCTTGTAACACTTTGATACTGTTGATCATTTGTTCTCTCTAGAAGTCCTCATTTTCCTGGCTTCTGTGACACAGCTCTTTCCTGATTTTTCTTCTTCATCTCTAGTTATTTTACAGTCTTCTGTGTAAACTCATTCTGCTCTGTCCAGAAAGCATCAGGACATGATCCTGACCCCTTCTTCTCTTCTATGGCCAGCAATATTATTAATGCCCATAGTATTAACTACTGTCTAGTTACTGAATAATAAATCAGACGTTTCTTCTGAGTTAGAAGCAAATATTCAACAACCCCCTGACTTCTCCACAAAGATATCTCCCAGACATTCAAATTAACATGTTCCGAGTTAGCTCATCCCCCAAGATAAACCTGCTCCTCCCTCTGGCTTCCCATATCTAAAATTTGCATCACTATGTTATGTATACTTTCACATGAACTCAAAACCTGAGAGTTAGTATTTACATCTGCCACTGCTTTGCACACTTTTTCATTCCATCCCGTCACTAAATACTGTTTGCCTGTAAAATGTATCTTAAATTCACCCATTTTTCTCCATCTCCACTGTCACCACATTAACCACAATGTCTCATCTGGATTACTTCAGTAGCCTCTTAAATAGTCGTCTCTTTTTTTTTTTCTCACTACTCTCCTGCCCTCATCTCCCAGTCTGATTTATTCTCTACAAAGCAACAAAGAATGATTCTTTCAAAATGTTGACCAATAACTTAATTTCCTTGTTTATAAATCTTAAAGGACTCCGCACTGTGTATTGCAAAGTCCATGACTTGTAAGTTCTGCATATTCTGGTCCCTGGTTACATTTTCAACGTTATTTAAAACCACTTTTCCTTTGGCTCACTGACCACACCAGTCTGCATTTAGTTATTGGAATGTGCCAAACTCTTTGCTTTTGGGGTCTTTGGTATATACGATTTGCACTGCCTAAAATTCTTCCCCCTATCTTCATCCTTCAGTTCTCTACCTGAATTTTACCTTCACATATTTTTCTTTCCTTACATTCACATATTTTTCTTTCTTGACTACCCAAACTAAAGAAATTTTCTCCACTATTGATTTTTCTATCATTGTACTATGTTGCTTTTCTTCATAGCCCTTGACAGAACATGTCATCTTATTTCTTACATGTCATGGCTTGCATTTTCCCATTATATCGTTAGCTCCATGAGAACAGACAGGTTTATCTTTTCTGTTACTGAGTGTCCAGAACCTAACACAATTCTTGGCAAATACTTAATATTTAATAATTTTTTCAGTGAATGAGTAACTGAAGGTACAACTGTCTCCTGATAAATGTATTATACTTCAGTATAATCTGGCCACTTTCTCATTTTCTTTAAAAAGTAAATTTATTCTTTTTAATACTGAGATGGCCTGATCTTTCAGTACATCTGTGTGAAAAATTGAATCCTCAGATAATTTTTTTGTGCTCTTGCTGGTTTTCATGTACAATAACTGTGACTTACAACTTCCATTGACGGTTTCTTTTAGGGGGAACCAGGTAGTATAATTATGTCACCACTGCCGGGACCAAAGGGTAGTCCAGGATATCCAGGTCCTCCTGGAATACAAGTAAGTATCCATTAATATTCTTTTTTGGCTTACATCAGGCCACAGCAACACCTCAACCTTTAGTACTCTATTTTAGTCATAGATATTATCATCTAACGTTTACTAGACATTACATGTCCTTTCCACTTGAAAATAATAGCAAACTGGATGAGGGAAAATTATAATAAGCTCTACTTTGTTCTTTTACCCCTCTATCCAATTTCCATGGAAATTTTTGTTTGAGGCTTGGCAGCAGAAATAGGCTTTTATATTCTTATTGTTGTTTTGTGGAAAGCAGTAGGATACTCTGTAAATGGTTGGATTATAAAGAAAAATTAGGCCGGGTGCGGTGGCCCATACCTATAATCCCAGCACTTTGGGAGGCCAAGGTGAGAGGATTGCCTGAGCACACAGGTTTGAGACCAGCCTGGGCAACTTGGTGAGACATCATCTCTACAATAAATCAAAATAAGAAAAAAATAACTGGGCGTGGTGGTGCGTGCCTGTAGTTCTAGCTACTTGGAAGACTGAGGCAGAACAATCACCTGAGCCCAACAGGTCAAGGCTGCGGTGGCTGTGAGCGTGCCACTGCACTCCAGCCTGGGTGACAGAGAGAGACTCCTATTCAAAAAAGAAATAAAAAGTAAAAGAAAAATTATTAGTGTCTGTTAAGATATTAAAATATGTCATCTGTAGTACTATCAATTATACATAACATAAGCATATTTTGAACTCTAAAGGAATACAATTTATGCATAGTGAATGTCAAATATAATCTTAAGAAAAAAATTATGTTAGCCTACAGATAGTATGCATAGAGATGGCAATGACTTTTGAGGTTTGTAGATTAAGAGGTCAACTTTTTGGGCTTATGTTTTATGATAATTTGTTCCTTTGCCCCAAATAAAAATCAGTGTTTTCTGGTATTTGATCACTAAGTTACAATGTTGGAGACCTTTTTTTGTTGGCTATCTTCTCATTCCTTACTTGATGTCATTCATACATAGTCTCTTAACGTCACTCAATCTTGCCCTTTAAATTTCATAAATTTTTATAATTTAACATTTGAAAACACAACAGAATACATGCAAAATATATGGTACATTATGAAGCATAACTATAAAATGAACACTCATATACTGAACACAACATTTAAGAACTAGAACATTCTTGGAAGGCTGAGGGGGAAGGATCGCCGGAGCCCAGCAGGTCGAGGCTGCGGTGGCCGGGAGCGGCCACTGCACTCCAGTCTGGGCGACAGAGTGAGACTCCAACTCAAAAAAAAAAAAAAAAAAAAAAAGAACTAGAACATTGTAAATAATTTTGAATCAACCTGTGTGTTCCTTGGCAGTCATTTCCTTCTGCATTTCCCCCAAGATATAGTTACCATGTGGAGTTTTCTAATTTTCTCTTTCAAATAGTTTTATCACATATGAATATATTTGATATAACAACAGAATACTTAGTTTTGCTTTATAAAAATAATGTAATATTTGTGTAGTTTTTCTGTGGCATTTTTTTCTACTTCACATGCTAAGATTCATCCCAATTATTTTATGTTACTGTAGTTCACTCAGCTCCACTTCCCACTTAACTTATCTGGATTATTTAATATCTCATCTAAGTTGACCATGTCACTTCAAAATATTCTGGCAATATTCTGGCATATTTTAACTTCACTAAAGTTGGTAATAATTGTGTTAGTATATTTATAATGCTTTCCTCTTATTGTGATTTTTTTCTGTGATTTTCATAACTTTTAAAATTCAACAGTCCCTGCCCTCATGTTTCTGCTCTTTGGTATTGAATTTGTTACAATACCTAACACAAGATTCTTTTGCTGTTAATCGAAAATTTCACAATGATAAGTTGTCTTTCACATTTAATTTTTTAACCTAATAAATTTTAAAATATCCTTAAAAAATGTGTTTTGTTATGAAAAAAATCCAGGATGTCTACCTAGGTACAGAATTATTAGACTGTAGGTCAGAATAATTTTTAGTTTTTAAGATGCCAAGGTATGTTTCATAACAATTTTATTATCCCCTTTATCATTTATCTCAGTTATTCTCATTTCCCTCTCTTTAATTTTATCTATTTTAAAATTAGAGAAGTTACCTTGAATGTAATAACCTTTCCCTTCCCATTTCTAGCATAAAATCTCCACTAAATGCCTAGTTTTATCATTGTATTTTTTAAGTTTTCCTTATTATGTGTTTCTCTTATATTTGTCATCTACTACCTTAAAACATAAGCTTTCTGAAAGTTGCATCCATTGTTTAGTTGAATTTCTTTATGGTTACTTAATTATTTTATCTTTAGACATTTTAAAATTTCTCTTATAATGCAGTTACAGAATTGTAGAACAGAATTACAGCGACAACCTAGGTTTAGTTATTTGTAAGATGCAATGAGGGTTTTGGTTTTTTTTTAATCTTTTTCTTTTCTCCCTTTATAACAGGGCCCACCTGGTCCCACTGGTATACCAGGGCCAATGGGTCCCCCAGGACCACCAGGTTTGATGGTAAGCTTCCTTCTGTAATTTCATTTCTCCTCCTTTTCGTTCTGATTTCTTTCACAAGTATTAATATAATTTATAATACTGGAAAATATCTTGCATTTTGAATATTCATAATCTGCAATTTTATTATTTAAGGGTGATTTTACAAGGTTATTGTGAACAATACTCATTTGAAGTAACAGCTCTATTTTATAGAGGAAAAAATGTTGTATTTAACAGGAAAGATTTAAAATATTCTGTTGGTTGCCTCTTGATGTGTTAGTATTGAAGTAAATTCTGGTCCTCTCAGGAAATCTTTTAAGGCAGATTTCCAGTCACTTGATCAAACATGTTTCTTTACACTGCATTTTTTTGTTGTTTAAGAAGAACAATAGGATTTAATTAAAAAATTGGTTTTCATTTCTTGGGGGCCTGGGACAAAATAGTGATCATGCTGCAGTGGGTCCTAGGTTTATATACCTAGGAAATAAGCGAAAACTTCTAAAGACCCTAAATGTGCAACCAGTTCTTTTACTTTACTACATGCATAGTCACTCTTATTTTCTACTCTAATAAATTCTAACTATTTTACTGCTGAAATACTTAGATTTCATTCAAGTCATGTTTTGGACTTAGAGCTTTGTTGTTGCTCCCTTAAAAGGGCAAGAAAATTGCATTTCAGTCAAAGTAATTTCTCATGTGCCACTCTATTTCTCATCTATCGTATATTTAAGTGACAGTTTTCATTATATGTTTGTAGACTGTACATTTTTTTTGAGAATTGGTCTTCTACTCTTAGGTGAAGGAAATAATATTTGGTAAGTAGTAGAAGAATTTATCAGAAAACATTGTGATTGCTGCTTTCCTGTAACTTTTTAGGAGAGGATTAGAAACCCTTTTGTTTAATTTCTTTTAGTTGTAGACCTCCTGCAAAGCATGAGACTCTAGACTATGTATGGCACTTTTTCCTCTCTTGTTACAATGCCAATGCCCCTTGGGTATGTAGTTACACCCTGAATTCCTTCAACCCTTGTGACCACTTAACCAATTCACTGTGCACTCCTGAATGTTCCTTCAACTAACCATAGTGCAACAGGTGAAGCCAAAACTTAGAAATGCAATGAGGTACAGTGAGTAAATAAGTAGGTACATTGAGAGATTTAGAGGCAATATAGTTGGCCAGACAAATGCCTATTTAATTTTTCAAACCGTGAAACATTCTGAAATATACAAAGTCATATTACATAAGAATCATTCGCAAACATACAAAGTCAGATTACATAAAACTAAAACTGGATTTTAAAATAAACACACTTTTTAAAAGAATATGAGACTTAATTGCCTTATGGTACATACATTTATTCATAATTCTGACCTGAAAAAATTTACAGGTTTGTTGAAGTTAACTTTTTAATTGATTTTTTGGTACTGATGGCACCCCTCTACCACTACTTATCTCAATTTTCTTTCCCTGTCTACTTCTAGATCACCACAAGTCTCTGTATTTATCTAGTGCATTTTAATCAATTTAAATGTATGTCTCTGACTAAAAAGCAATGAGGACAAAGAACAAGAAAATGTTATTTTGCAGAGCTTTTTCAATTCTCACTTTTTCTGAAATCAAATAACTTTTAGATACATTTATTAATAATAGCATTTTATTTCCTTTTCTATGTCTTCTATTCTTAGGGCCCTCCTGGTCCACCAGGACTTCCAGGACCAAAGGTAATTAATTTACTTTTTCTTCACATCTTTTATTTGGTGTGAATTCTTTTTCTTGTTGCCAATGAGATTTTAAATGGAAATTTCTCTCTTCAGGGTAATATGGGCTTAAACTTCCAGGGACCAAAGGGTGAAAAGGTGAGTAAGGAAAGAGAGTTGGTTATTTAGTTCTCAGCTTTCTCTTTTCATAGTCATTTGAACTGTCTTGTTCCATTTTTTGCTTCTTGCAATTGTCCTAGTTTAGATGTTATATTATTGTCTGTGGTAGATTGAGAAATATCATTGTCTTATTTTATCTTACAAACAGGGTGAACAAGGTCTTCAAGGCCCACCTGGGCCACCTGGACAGATCAGTGAGCAGAAAAGACCAATTGACGTAGAGTTTCAGAAAGGAGATCAGGTGAGTAAGTAGGGAGCAAATCAATGAAAATCTAGTTAGAGATATGTTAATTAGCTTGCTTGTGGTAATAATTTCTCTATGTATATGTATATAAAAACATTACATTGTACATACCTTAAACATATACAACTTTTGTCAGTTATACTTCAATATAGCTGGAAAAATAAAATAAAAAATTTTTAAAAGCCAACAATATTCTTGTTATGGAAGTGGCATCTATTAAAATGCATTATAAGTTGAAATATGGCTATATATGAGAGCATTTTAAAAATAACTAAATTATGAGATAATTAAATTTGTAAAAGGAACTTTATTGAGATATCATTTACATACTATGCGATTCATCCATTTAAAGGTTAGTGAAACCATTAGCACCATCTAATTTTAGAAAATTCTCATCATCTTGTCCCCCCACAACTCCATATTTGTTAGCTGTCACTTGGTTTTTTCCCTCAAACTCACCAACCCTAGGCAACCATTAATCTATTTCTTAGCTCTGTAGATTTATTTATTCTGGGTGTTTCATATAAATGGAATCATAAAATATGTGACTTTTTGTGTCTGGCTTCTTTTACTTAGCATAATGTTTTCAAGTTCAACCATTTAGTAGCGTGTATTAGTGCTTTTTATGGCTCAATAATATTCCATTGTATAAATAGTTCACATTTTGTTTATATATTCATCCATCAGTTGATGAACATTTGGGTTGTTTCCACTTTCAATTAATTGAATAATACAGTCATGCATAAAATTAGGTCATGGTAAAGTAGATTGATACTGTGCTGTCTACATTTCATTGATATGCAAAACAAAAGATGATATTACTCCATAAACCCTTGGTGTGTTTAGAAAGTTATCTGATACCTTGCTTTTACTAAAGTAGATGAGGGGATCAAGTAATTTTTTAAGACTCCTGCTCCACCCTTATAAAAACAGTGTATGTGAATTTTTATTTCACTTAAATGCTAATAAGAGAGTTAAGAATAAAGGAAAAGTTGTATTGAAACTCTGTCATCAATATGGATTGGGTCATTTAATTCTCTGCCAAAGTATATTTTTGCTATTTGGTCCCCAAATCTCCTAGTTTTAGGTACTCTTGCTTTACATCCAAAGGGAGCCCCAAACCTTCCTGTACAATGACCACTTGTATACCTAATACTGAATTATACCCTACATCTTTAAAATATAAACACTTTTTTAAATAATAAAAAAATCATTAATATTTTCATTTTAATGGAAATGTTACTACCTGAAATCTTGGCTTGTATATGCACAATAAATTAACTGAAGTGAAAAAAGATCGCCCTCAGGAATTTTGACTAGAACATTTTAACTTTGAATTGGAAACATGCTATTATCTTTTGTTATACTATATGAGTATATAGTTCAACTTGTTAAAAGTGTTCTTAGCTAGCTCTACAAGTTAGGATGAGAATGCATACTGCAGTATTAACATTATTTTCCTTTCTCCTATTACTACATAGGGACTTCCTGGTGACCAAGGGCCTCCTGGACCTCCAGGGATACGTGGTCCTCCAGTAAGTAACCTAAAGTGTTACAGAATCAATTAAGA
The DNA here is from genome assembly GCF_000164805.1 of Carlito syrichta. Classification (NCBI taxonomy): domain Eukaryota; kingdom Metazoa; phylum Chordata; class Mammalia; order Primates; family Tarsiidae; genus Carlito; species Carlito syrichta. The sequence goes on along the minus strand of NW_007258966.1, from coordinate 99,070 downwards.
CATCCCATGAAACTACTTTTGTTTGTACAGGGATACATGGTCCTCCAGTAAGTAACCTAAAGTGCTTTAGTATCAATTAATGTATCCCATGAAACTACTTTTGTTTGTACAGGGTCCTCCAGGTGGTGTGAAAGGTGAGAAGGGCGAGCAAGGAGAGCCAGGCAAAAGAGTAAGTTTTATGACTACTAATACTCTTTGAAAAAATTCTAAGTGTGTGTGTGTGTGTGTGTGTGTGTGTGTGTGTGTGTGTAAGAGAGAGAGAGAGAGAGAGAGAGAGAGGGAGAGAGAGAGATTTTCTTCCTAAGTGTTACTTCCATTGTCTCAAAATATCACTGTTGACATACTTATTAGTTGTTATAATATGTAAGTCTAAAGAGTCTACTTAAATATAGACCAAGGCAGGAATAAAGCTTGTTATATTTTTAAACTTTATACTTCCTAACTTACAAACTTATATTGTTGCCCCATCATTTCTTTCTGTCCTGTAGGGTAAACCAGGCAAAGATGGAGAGAATGGCCAACCTGGAATTCCAGTAAGTAGCTAAGGTTCTTTCTACCCCCAAATTGGCAACATTTTGAGATAGTAGTAGAGAAGTCAAGGTGGCAAAGAGTCTGGGGTCTAGAAATAGTTTAAATTAATAAAAATTATCCTTCATTTCTCTTTTGAATATAAATATGTGGCTACTCTTTTTTATAAGCCAAATTTAATTAACCCCTTTTACTGTACAGTTCTGTTTTTTCACAGACACCTAAGGCTGTATCACCACTGCCATAATCAAGAACAGTTCTGTCACCCTTAAAAGTTTTCTCATGTTCTTTTGTAGTTATCTCCTCCCCTATGTCTCCACCCTAAACTCCTAGCAACAACTGATATGTTTTCAATCCCCTAATTTTGCATATTCTAGAATGTCATATAAATGGGGTCATAGCATATATATTATTTTGAATCAGGATTCTTTCACATAACAGAATGCATTGAACTGTGTATCAGTAATTCATTCCTTTCTATAGATGAGTATTATGTGGTTTTGTGGATATGTGTCATGGTTTGTTTATTCATTTACCCATTGAAGGATATTTTGGTTGATCCTGGGTTCTGGGCATCATGAATAAAATTGCATAAACATCCACATACAAGTTTTTGTGTAAACATAATTTTTTTTCAGAAAAACTTTTGACAAGTAATTCTTCTAATTACTACCCCGAAAAGGGGAAAAATAAAAATATACAAGTCCAAAAATATTTTTTCAAGCAGCTTCAGTATCAAGAGTATTCACACTTGGCATTAAAAGAAGTTTTCAAGGACAGATTAAAATTTGGTGAAATTTATAGGCGATTCCAAAAGAAAGGGATAATTCTTTACAACAAGAAGTTAGAATTACTAAAATCAGATAAATTGTTTTCAAGATGATTTTACTAAACAAGTAATCCTCAACTTACAAATTATAGTTCAAAAAAGGCTTAAACAAACAAAAAAAGTAGTATAATAGAAGGTAAATTCAGGGCCTCGTTTATTGGCTTCTTTTGGTACTGTTGGTCTTTGTCTCAGTGCAGACAGCCGTGATATACAACAGTTGCCTCTGACTGTTTTCAACAAATGAGAGGCCAGGGATAGGGTGGCTGTTCTCTTGTTCTCTGTTCACACTGGGAGATCACAAGTTAGGTCAGATAAAGGAAGCTTTGCAAATGGAGTCTTCTTGTGAACCACCGGACAGATCAAATAATGACAATTCTTTGGGAATGGGGCTTTGAAGGAGCTCCAATCCTGTTTTTCCCCTTCCAGTTGCTTCTAGGCTGCTGATTTTTACCTTGATTCTAAAGAGGGATGATGGGAATAGAGCAAGTTAAAAATGCCTCAAAGATCTGTCCTATTCAGCCTTCCCCCGTTTTTTGAGAAAACACTCCTTGAATTGCTGGAAGCTTTGGATAAGTTCTGAAAGTTGATTCTGAACGATCATTTTGCCAGTATTCTCATTGCTTCAGTGGAAGAGAGGTTTTATGTAGGATCCTAATTTCATCATTTTTGCTGATGTCATCCTGTCTTCTATGTTTTAAAGGGTTTGCCTGGTGATCCTGGTTACCTGGGTGAACCTGGAAGGGATGGTGAAAAAGTAAGAATTTTAATGCTTTGAAGTGACTGGTTTTACTCTAGTTAACATAATCCATTTCTTTTCCAAGATTGAATTAGAAATGAAAAAGTTTTATATAACCAGCTTTTATATTCAAAACATGCCTTCTTTATGCATCTTTTTCTCTTTTTTCTTATATCCCACATTCTCTAAGTTTTCTTCCATTGTCCTAAATCATAGTCCATGTGGTAGAAATACATGAAGGATTGTTTAACGTTAGCATTTCCATTGTAAAACGTCATTGTCTTTACTTTGAGCATGTATTGGCAGAACTTTTGTTTTCAGGAAAGAGAATTCAGCACTATTTTAGTGAGGTCCTCATACTAAAAAGGCTTATAGCTGTGAATTTAGTAGGTCTCCACTAAACATTTCCATTCTGTATGCAATTATTGTCTGCAAGTCTGGGGCTAATTCTTTGTCATTATTTTTTCCACTGGGCTAGTGCAGCCTGACTGAGGTCATTTATTTAGTTACCTATTTAAAAAGTGACTTTGACAGAATGTATGAAGCACACAATTACCCCATTTTTAGCAAGTCACAAATATCCAGTCCTCCAATCCCTCTAATTGCTTTGCATCAAAACCAAACAGAGGGCACATGTTTTAATGGCAGCCTCTGTCTAAATAAATCCAAGTTCTAACTTGGCCCAAAAGGAACAGTTGGTATAAAGGGAGGTAGCAAATCATAGAACAGGATTTTTTTCTCAAGTAGTAATTAAAGTTATAGGATAGAATAACTCTTTAAACTCAAAGGAGTTTATATATAGATGGAAGTTTTCTATAAACAAGTCTAGAACCATAATAGAGGTGTGAGACTATTCTTGGGTTTTGACCAGTAGAGTAACAATTGAATATTATGGTTTGTTTATGCTGTTGTATCTACTGATCAAAGATAAAAGTTTTGTATGAATTTGTCTTTTATTAGCTTCCAAGAGCAAACTCACAAAAGCAATTAGGATTTCTTAGCTGTTTCTGATGATAGTTCAGTCCATCACCTCTAACACATCTGTCACTAAATAGAAATGACACTATATTTATACACTTGACTAGTTATGAAAATAGATATGGCTAAAATGTAAAATATGTAATGGTTTTACCATGTAATGATTCTAGTGGTACCAATTTTTCCATTATCTTCTTTATAGAATATTTATAGCTTGCTAGAAAATAGAAATCTTAAAATCAAATAATATTATAGCTAGAAATACCTTAAAGGTCTGGTCCAAAATCTTTATTTTTTTGTATATATAGTTTAATTGATTTGATTAAGATTATATAGCTAGTAAATCTGAGACAGCATTACAGGTCTTTCCAAATTTAGGCAAGTTATCATTTCATTACCTTATGTTATTTCTCATTTGAGATGTTTTATTATTGATTTATTGACCTTTATGAAAATTATCTACTGGTCTTGAGGAAATTGATGTTTTCATGTGATTTTTACTAACCGATTTTGCAATTATATAAACAGGGCCAAAAAGGTGACACTGGCCCTACTGGACCTCCTGGACTTGTAAGTTTTTTAAAATCTGCATTTATCAAATATATTAATATATTACCATTTTGTGCCTCAATTGCAAACTCCCTATTTTTTCTTCATAGAATACACAATTCCCAGTCATTATCAACTTCTACTGGCTTAAAAATCTTTACATATAAAAACTTCAATAGAGTCGACTTCAAGATCTTTGTATTGTTCTGCCTGTGTATTACTTCTCCATAGTAAAGGTCCAAAATTATGCCATTGGGTTGTTTTACATTGTGATTGCCAAATCATTTCTCAAGCTACCAGCAGGTGGTGCAAGAATTGCTTTCAAAGGTTCAATAAAAGAAAATTGGGGTAGTGGAGATTGGCCCTTTCTCCTACAGAGCTCAGGGGAAAGATGGATTTGGTTTTAATAGGTTTTCTCAATTTGTAATTGTCTGATTCACACCTCATTCTTTCCTGAGCGTGTACTTTCTAGGGGCTTTTAATAACAAGTATAAGAAACTGTTCAATGAAAGAATAATTGAGGGATTTACAGATTTTCTGTCACGTTTGTGTTCACTGTGAAATTTAAGTAAACTATATTTCCAGTCTTATTAAGAATAAAATATTATTTCTGCGGTTTGACATATTGGGCTTTTTGCGCTGAAATTTGGTAAGACTCTTGACCATTAGACTGCATTGAAGTAACAACAGTGTGAATGTTATAAAATCTATTCTGCATGCCCAGACATTTTAGTACCATTAATTTAATTCTTTTTGTCCATAATGAGTTTCAGATATTAATGTTTAGGACTGTACTAAATGTAATGAGGATATACTTTTTTTGAGTTGGAGTCTCACTCTGTCGCCCAGACTGGAGTGCAGTGGCCGCTCCCGGCCACTGCAGCCTCTACCTGCTGGGCTCCGGCGATCCTTCCGCCTCAGCCTTCCGCGCAGCCGGAACTACAGGCGCACGCTACCACACCCAGCTAATTTTTTATTTATTGTTGTGGTGAGGTCTCGCCAAGTTGCCCAGGCGGGTCTCAACCCGCGGGCTCAGGCAATCCCCACACCTCAGCCTCCCAAAGCACGGGATTACAGGTTGAGCCACCGAGCCCGGGATAAAGAAGATATTTGATAATTCTTACTCATTTTCATTTTAAAATCAGTTTCAGTTTCCAGGAAATAATATCTTTATAAGATGAGTTGATACAATTTTGATGAGTATCAAGAGAAATGAAAATTTTGAGAGTGTAATCCTATCCAGTAGCCCACTTTCCCTTGTGAACTACTATCCCAATTCTAGGTCCTACAACTTTTTGTCTCCTTTTGCGTGAGTTATTTTTATATCCAATAGAGGCAAGATGAAACACCACACTTTGCCAGTAGTTGTTGATTTATACCCGGAATTGACAATCTATTCAATCTGAAGCTTATTTACCTTTATAAGTCTATGGGATGAATTTTAAAATATGAAGTCTTTTAGAAAAGACTTAAGTACTACGTTTTAAGAAGACAGAGTAAAAGGGGATGATTAGTTGGCTGGGTTTAATCAGTAAAATCTTCCTTGAAGTTATTTTTATTTTATAAAGGAAGAGAGGCTAGGCACGGTGGCTCAGCGTGTTATCCCAGCGCTTTGGGAGACCGAGGTGAGAGGATTGCTTGAGCCCAAGGGTTCGAGACCAGCCTAGGCAACTTGGTGAGACCTCTTCTCTACAATAAATTGCAGAAACTAGCCAGGCGTGGTGGCGTGCATCTATAGTTTCAGCTACTTGGAAGGCTGAGGTGGAAGGATCGCCTAAGCCTAGCAGGTTGAGACTGCGGTGGCCGTGAGCGTGCCACTGCACTCCAGTCTGGGTGACAAGAGTGAGACTCCAACTCAAAAAAGAAAGAGAAATGTGGGCTCATAAAGAAAAAGATTGGGAAAAGGAATTACAGATATTTGGAAAGGCACAGACATGTACATGCAAGTTGAATGAAGTGGTTAGACTGAGTCAGACTTCACTCTAATAAAAATTTATGGTTAGATATAATAGGAGGTGGAATAGGTGGGAGGGAGATTGTTGAAGTGAGAAATGACTTGACTTGACAGAGTTCAGGGTTAAAAGTAGAATCAGATACAGTAAGAAGTAGTAGTCAATTTTGACTCCTTAAGCAGAGTAGTAAACACACACACACAAATGGCTTTTGAGGAAGCATATCCTAGCAGTAGATTTGAATTAAAGGGAACAAGCTCAGAGGTGCTTCTGTTAGTTCAAGCATTAGTTGAGAATAGTAGCTGTGGCAACAGGAACGAAAGGAGCAATTTGAAGAGACATTTTTAACTTGGCAAGACCTCATCTCTACAATAAATTTTTATAAAATAGCTGGGTGTGATGGTGCATGCCTGTACTTCCAACTACTTGGAAGGCTGAGGCAGAAGGATCACCTGAGCCTAGCAGGTCAAGGCTGCGGTGACCGTGAGCATGCCACTGTACTCCACCCTGGGTGACAGAGACTCCAACTCAAAAAATAAAAAATAAAAAAGGATTGTCAGGCTTAGGTTATTGGGATAAATTGAATGTGAATTATAAGAGAAGAGACATCAAAAATACTTTTAGATTGTAATCCTGGGGCTCTAGGAGTCTTGGACATTTTCTAATCATTTGGAGGATGGGAGTGATAGAGAATATGTGACTCATAATCTATATATTAGTCTTAATAAAGTTACATCTGGGCACTTTCTGAGAATGTTGATAATACAGTCATATGTAACTATCAGATTATTTTCAGGAGAATAGACCTCTTCCTCCTTGAGTTCTGTTATTTATTTTCTTTTGTGATAAAGGTAATTCCTAGACCTGGGACTGGCATAACTGTAGGAGAAAAAGGAAACATTGGTTTACCTGGTTTGCCTGGAGAAAAAGGAGAGCAAGGATTTCCTGGAATTCAGGGTCCACCAGGCCTTCCTGGACCTCCAGGTAAAAAAAACTGCACTTACATTCTTGTGCTTATAGAATCCTTACTAATCCATGTATATTCTTTATCATATTAGTTCTATGCTGAACATGGCATTAGAAGACATAAGTTCTTTTTAATTGTCAAATACTTCCCAACCCATACTTTAGCCTTTCTCACCAAATTCCTCACTTGTACTTTTTTTAAAAAGCCCACTTGAATAGTGCCCTTTATCCTAAGATTCACATTTCTACTTTTTATTATTTTTATTGATACATAAGAGTCATACATATTTATGGGTTACATGTGGTATTTTGATACATGTGTACAATGTATAATAATCAACTAAAGGTAATTGGGATATCTGATACTTCAGATATTTATAATTTCTTTGTGTTGGGGACATTCAAAATTAGTTTAGCTATTTTGAAATATTTAATAAATTATTGTTAACTATAGTCACTCTACTGTGCTATCAAATAGCACAGAGTACTAAGTAAGTACTCTTATTACTGAGTACTAAGTAAGTAATAAGATAGAAGTTAATTTATCTATCTAACTGCATCTTGTATTCATTACCCAACCTATCTTCATCACTTCCTATGCACACACACCCTTCCCACCCTCTGGTAGCCATAATTCTACTCTCTACTTCCATGAGATCAACTATTTTGGCTCCCACATATGAGTAAGAACATGCAATATTTTTATCTTTCTGCGCTTGGCTTATTTCACTTAATATGATGCCCTCCAGACTCATCCTTGTTGCTGCAAATGATAGGATTTTATTCTTTTTTTATGGCTGAGTTGTGTGTGTATAGCACATTTTCTTTATCCATTTGTCTATTGATGAACATTTAGTTGACTTTATAACTTAACTTGTGAATAGTACTGCAGTAAACATGGGAGTATAGATATCCTTTTGACATACAGATTTCCTCTAGTTTAGGTATATAGCCAGTGGCAGAATTGCTAGATTATATAGTAGTTTTTTGTTTTTTGGTTTTTTTTTTAGTATTTTGAAGAACCCCCACACTGTTTTCCATAATGACTGTACTAATTTACATTCCCTCTCACAGTGAATGGGAGTTTCCTTTTCTCTGCATCCTTGCCAGCATGTTTTTTTTTTTCTTTTTGATGATAGCTATTTTAAGTGGAGTACCTTTTATTATTAATAAATTACACCAAAAATTATGTGATTCAATATATGAAACATCACACTTTTCATGCTTTTAGGGAAGGGGATGCTGCACCACTAATGCTTAGCTTTGTAAGATTTCCTGTATAAAGCATCACTAAGCATCACTATCCACTCAGAATTCCTAAGAAACATCTAACTAGAAATCCCCATGGTGATTTTGCTGCACAATAAAATCTTAGGGCTCAGTAATAAATTTTATATTATTCCTTTTGAAGACGCACAGTATAGTGTAACATCTCTAATTTGGCTACAAATTGAGTACTGCCCTTGTCTAGTTTATGTATTTGGATGTTCTCTGAAATAGAGTGATGGTAAGGATTTATTTAAAATTTGCAAAAGCATCTGGTACAATGCCTAGGACATATATATATTCAATAAATTGTGATTTCTTTCCTTTCAAAGATATATGGCTGGTGAAATATTAAAATGATGAAATGAGTGATACTCAGTGATCTTGCCAAAAATAAAGAGATTAAATGTAGTTTCCATTTTGCTCTAAGTATATACTTTGGGTTTCTAATTCAAGATAGTGAACTAAGTACATACTGTACCTGAAAAATTGAGATAAGAAATTCTCCCAGGATGTAGTAAGAAAGTTAAAGAGTTGAGAAGTATGAACAAGAAGTTAAGAGGTGTAAAGAATGAACCTAGAAATTCCAAAATCCAACGTGAGGGGAGTTCAAGGGAAGAGAGAATGGGACAAGAGGCAGTATTTGGAAAAAATAATGGCTGAGAACCTCCATCTGTTAAAAAAACACATAAACCATGGTGAAAAAGAAGTCAGGAATAAAAAGAAACTCTTAAAAACTATCTGGGAAAAAAGATAGATCACCTACAAAGCAATAATAGAATTAGATAGTGGAGCACACAAATGACTAAGCCTTAGGGAGTTTATATTACACTAAGCTATCATTCTAGTGTGAAGATGAGATGCCTAAAAAGTCTACCAACTTCTAGCATTCTCCAAAATAGTTATTGGAGGTTTTACTCCAAGAGGGAAAGGAATTTGGATAAAGTGGGAGTAGGAATAGGAAGCAAGAACCAATGTTTAGAAAAGGTATTAGTAAAGGATAGTAAGTCTAAATAAGTATTGGTCATTATTTTTAAAATAGTGTTTTAAATAACAACCTGGAACTATAATTGTAAACATTATTAACTTGGGATGTGTAGATGCAGAGGAAATAAGGGGAAGTCAGTGATAAGTTTTTTCTTTTTGTTTTTTTTTTTTTTGCTTTTTATTAGAGGGAGAAAATATAAATATTATTAATGCTATAAATTTTTAGAAAAATAGGTTTAAGTACATAGGCTAAAATTTTAATAGTAACCACTATTAAAAATGTATGACTTACTTACCAGTTGAGGAAGAAAAGAACTAAAAATCTCCTATGCAATATAAGTTAGGATTAGGGTAAAACAGACAAAGATAAACCTGAGTAAATATAAAATGACAAGAAGTTAAAAATAAATCAGAAACTTCAACAAATATGAAAGAAATAAACACCGATTAAAAGACACTGACTAAAATAAAATTGGAATACAAAAATATATATACAGTGCACAATAGGCATATCTAAAATAAAAGAACAGGGAATTTGAAAATAAAATAATAGGAAGATGCATTAAGCAAATGCTAAAAAGCTGGTTTAGCAATTCTAAGATAGTATGGAAAAGGATGAATAGCAAAAATACATTAAATAGAAATTTCATATGAATAAATAGATGAATCAATAAATAGATGAATCATGCCATAATGACATAAAAGTCATGAAACTTTATGCATCTAAGAATATAGCTTTGAATATATAAAGTGAAAAATGATTAACTGCAAGGGATAAATTGGCAAATCCACAACAAATCAAGTAGAAGAAAAATAAGAATATAAATGATTTGAGCAACACAATCAAGCTGCATATATGGAAGAAAGAGAAGAACATTGAGTGCAGAAGAGAATATACATTCTTTTCAAACAAACATAAATCCGTCTATCAGAGCAAAAAAAATCTTAAAATTTTTTATGCATGTCCTGTTCTGTGATCCTAGTGAGATAAAATGAGGAATTAGAGCCGAACTCGGTGGCTCAGCCTGTAATCCCACGCCTTTGGGAGGCTGAAGTGAGTGGATTGCCTG
>NW_007258966.1:62314-88997 GCF_000164805.1 Carlito syrichta | reverse complement strand
TCGGAAGGCTGAGGCGGAAGGATCGCCGGAGCCCAGCAGGCGAGGCCGCGGAGGCCGGGAGCGGCCACTGCACTCCAGTCTGGGCGACAGAGTGAGACTCCAACTCAAAAAAAAAAAAAAAAAAGAGGAATTAATAATAAAATCACCCATAATTTTTACATTTGTATATCAAGAAACATAATTATAAATAACTCTAGACATAAAAAGGAAACAGAAATGGAAATGAAAAACTACTGAATGTTAAGCAATAGTGAAAGCACCTTACAAGAAAAATCACTGAATATAACCAAAACAGTGCCCCTAACACAAAATTAGGAAGGCTAAAAGTAAATGAGCTAAGTTTAACACACACACACACACACACACACACACATACACACACACACACACAAACAAAGCCGAAGGAAAAACATGGGAAATATTTTTTTAAAACCTGGTAAAGGTAAAATTAAAATTAATAAGAAAATTAAAAATTATACTTGAATAGGGAAATTCAAAGATGAAACTTTGAATGAGAAGATTCAGAAATGAGCAAAACTTCGCAAATGCAATCAGGATAAAAACAAAAGAAGGCACAAATAAAATTAGTGAATGAAAGGGATTTTTTTCTTAATTAAATCTTAAAATTTTTAATTATAAAAAACTATAAAACTATAGAAATTCCAGGTGAAATATAAACAAATCATGAAACAGAAAACAGATTACTTAAAATTGTCCTGAGAAAGTAGGAAACCTAGGTATATCAATTACATAGAAGATTTTGAAATGTTAAAGATCTCCATAAGCAAACATTGGTTGTATGTGAGGTTTTATAGTTTTATGGATGAATTCTATCACGCTGTTAAAAAACAAATTATTTCTAAATTTTAATGCCAGAAATAACTGTAATTCTATCTCATTTATGAATGTAGAAACAATACTTCTAAATATACTATTATAAAATTAATCAAGAAGTTTATTAAATTGTTTGACATTATGATCAAGTAGATTTTACCCCAAGATTGAGAGGATGGTTTAACATTACTATGTTGACTACATTAACAAAGTGAAAGAGAGTAGGCCAATAGATGAAGATAAATCAGTCAATAAAATTCAATAACCATTCATTTTTAGAGTAAAAACAAACTCTTAAACTAGGATTAAACGAGTGTTAACTTGTGAAGGTATCTATAAGACTGTGTTGGTGAGATATTGAAAACATTCTTATTCAAGTCAGAAATAAGATAATGATACTCAGAGTTGCCAATGCTGTTTGTTCTATCTCCAATGACTAGTAGAAATCTTAGTCATTACACAACATCTGGAAGAAAAAAGAGGTGTAAGCCCAAATTTTTGTTATCCACAGACCATGTGATTATCTACTAGAAAACTTAAAAGAACTAAATGACAAATTACAGAATTTAACTTAAAAAAATATGTACAAGGTGGCCAGATATGAGTAGCATACTTAAAATAATTTGCCTTCCTCTATACCAGCCAACATAGAAAAAATTCCAGTTAACAATAGTTAATAGTATTAAAATTCACAGTACTAATAAAATAAACCCAAGAATAGCCCCTAAAAGATGTGTTAGACCTCTTTGCAGAATTTTATGAATGTTTATAAAATAAAATAAAATTACTAAGTAAATGCAGACAAATAATTACTTGATGTGAGAAATTAATATTATAAACAGTTGATTTTACCAAAAGTTAATCTTTAAATTTGAATTAATCACATTCAAAATTCCAACGGTTTTTTAAAAATGAAACGAACAAGCTGATTCTAAAATTCATTTCGAAGAGTAAATTTATAAGTGTAGTGAAGATCGCTTGAAAAAAGAACAAAGATGGATTTATTTTCCTTACCAGTTTTGAACACATTATAAAACTGAATAGTGTAACTAAAAAGTGTATTAACAGTGTAGGACTAAACAGTGGAACAGAATAATATCCAGAAACAGAGTCATATTTATATGGGAACTTTGAAATGCCTCTTTTTCTCTTGTTAATGACTTCTTGGTATTTTTGAGATTAAAAGATCATAGTGTCAAAGAGCGGGGTCAAGAGTTATTAGTAACTTCCAAAAGTAAATTTAAATTATTGTTTTCTACCCTCAAGCTATTACTTTCATTGTTTGAAGCTCTTCATCCTTTTTTCAAATATTGTTTCTCATAGAAAAAAAAGAACATATTCAGAATGATATGTGAAAGGAAGATCTTATTATCTAATGTCTTATTGAGTACTGAGGTAACATCTCTAAAATAAGGTCATTTTGATTACTTTAATGGGGACTTTAAAAAAAATCTTAGGGCCTGCAGTTATGGGTCCTCCTGGTCCCCCTGGATTTCCTGGCGAAAGGGGTCAGAAAGGTGACGAAGGCCCACCCGGAATTTCCATCCCTGGATCTCCTGGACTTGATGGACAGCCTGGGGCTCCTGGCCTTTCAGGGCCTCCTGGCCCTCCTGGCTCTCGCATGCCTCCCAGTAAGCTATATTTTTTTCCTGTTACGTTCTATTGTTGTTTTTGTTTACTTTATTTATAAGTATATCTAGCTGAAAATTGGCATCATTCTTTGTGTTTCTGATATCTAAGAGAAATTCTATTACTGCCTCTACTTGTGGTCTTTGGTGATTTTTTGATGTTAAAATTTACTCTATAAATTGTGTTTACAACAATATTAGACTTTCCTTTTGCTAATAGGTACTTTAAAGAAGTAACTGAAATAGATACTCTTCTAGCTTCTCAGGCTTTCTTTTCTCTTAGTAGTCTGTATATTTGGTAACAATTAGTTTGCTATCTTTTCTTTATATTACTCAGGTGATGAGATATGTGAAGCAGGTCCTCCTGGCCCTCCAGGAGCTCCAGGTGATAAAGGACTCCAAGGAGAACAAGGAGTGAAAGGTTTGATCTCCAAACATACTCATTCCTTCATTTTCTTCATTCTTTCAAATCATCAGCAAAGTCCCCTGTATCCTCCATCACACCTTAGTCACTCACTCTCACAGTCACATTCCAATACTGTTCATTACCAGTTGTGTTACACTTGCATGATCTTGATTTCATGAATCTCATTTTCTGAATATTATCTTATTTCTAGCTTACTACCTCAATAACCTGACTCCAGCATTACCTCAGCCCCACTGAGACCTACCAACTTTGACTAACCCTCAACTTTTGATGTCCTTTATTCCCTCTTACCCCTGCTTAAATTCTATGATCAGTCATTGTAATCAGCCCCATTCATTAATCCTTGACTCATTTGCCCTGCTCCCACTTCACTGTAGTCACATGGAACAAAAGCATAACCCTGGTAATGCCAGATTTCCATCTCTTCTGAGCCTGCACCTTCTCTTTTTCAAACCTTTAACTTTCTCCCCTATTCTCATTTGAAGTTTCTGATCTTTCCTCGTACTTCATTGACCAATTGAAGTAATAACAAGAGAACTTTTGCAGATTTCCATCATTACATTTACCTACCTACTTACATCTGTGCCCATATATTCTGCCTTCTTGCCTATTGCTGTTACTGCTCCTACCCAAAGCCAATTCTTCTATTTATACAATGGATTCCCATTCCCTCTTATTTCCTCAAGAATTTTGTTCCAGAAAATTTTGCTTCTCCCACATCATTAATCCTTCCCTTTCTACTGGATTATTCCCAGAAGTATATAAATATGCTTTATTCACCTACCTAAAAAGAATACTTTGTGGTAATCCCACTTCCCATGCCAGCTACTGCTCTATTCTTCTCTTATTTGCATCAAAACTCCTTAAGAATTTTCTACTTACGATTTCTAGATATTCTCCTCCCATTTTCTTTTATATGCCAATTAGGATTTCACCCCCTACTCCACTTCTTACTGCCTACCACTCCACAGAGGCTGGTCAAAGTCACCTACAGCCTATATCCTGCTAATCCAAATGTCAAGTCTATCCTTTTCTTATTACTTTTTTGCCTTCCTTAAACAGTTTCTTCACTTGACTTTCAGTACATATATTTTCTGGTTTTGCTCATATCTTCCTGACATGTCTATAACTCACATAACTTCCATATAAATAAAAATACAGAACATTTTAAGGACTCTTCAAGACACTCCTGTGCCCCTACTCAATACCACCAATAGTAATCACTATTTTGTCCCCTAGCATACATTAGTTTGCCTTATCTTGGACTCTGTATAAATGGAATTACACTGTGTGAGTCCTTTTGTGTCTAATTTCTTTAGCTAAATATCCATATTTTTTCTTTGTAACAGTATCTTCCTACCACTCTTTGGTATTTTGTTGTACAAATTTACCTCATTCTATTCATTTTAATGGTGTTGGACATTTGTTCTGGGGTTATTGTTAATAAAGCTGCTGTGAGCATTATTGTACATATTTCTTGTAGGACATAAATGCTAATTTCTTTTGGAGATATGCCTAGGAATGGAATTGCTGGGTTATAGGATAGGGTATAGGTTTTGTTTCATAGATATTGCCAAACCATTTTCCAAAGTGATTTTTAGATTGCCTTTCACTAATGACCCATTGATGATGAACTTATTTTATATAGTTTGTATATTCTCTTTTGTAAAGTGCTTATCTTTTCTACATTTTTAATTTGATTGTTGGCTATGTGTATTATAACTATCTTCTCCTATTCTGCGACTTGCTTTTTTATTTGTCTTTTGTTAAATACCAGGTATTAATTAAATGAAATAAAATTTATTACTGTCCTATTTTATGGTAAGTGTTGCTTATGCCCAGCTTTAAAAATCTTTGCTTATTCCAAAGGCCTAATGATATTCCTCTATGTTTTCTTTTAGATACTTCATTGTTTTACTTTTCACATTTTGATCTTTGATCTATCTTCAATTAATTTTTATATGTAGTTTGAAGAAGGGATCAAAGTTCATTTTTCCCATATGGATATTCAATTGACTCAGCACTGTAGTACAAAAGATCATCAATTCCCCCACTGAACTGCATTAACATTTTTGTTGTACATCATATGACCATATATGTAAGAGTCTGTTTCTGACCACTCTATTCTGTTCTATTGTTCTATCTGTGTCTCCTTGCGCCAATACCAGACTGTCTTAATTTGGCTTTATAGTAAGTCTTGGATAGTCTAGGTTCTTTGCATTTACATTTGCATGTATCTTAGAATTATCTACTCAAATTTTAATTTTGAAATGCCCCAGGGTTCAGTCCTTGTTCCTCTTCTGCTCTCTGTCTAAACTCATTTATCCAGTTGCATGACTTTTCATACCATCCTCTTGCCAGTGATTTCCAAATTCTTGTCTCCTGTCCAGACACGACTCTTTTCCTCTAGATTTGTATATCCAGCTGCCTACTCAACATTTTAACTTGATATCCTGATCAAGTTGGAAGCCCTGATCTCTACTATCGCCTTTTCTGTGATTGCTCCACTCATATCTTTCCCTTCTTACTTAAAAATCAGGCCATTCTAGCCTTCTAGTTGCTCACACTGAAAATCTTGGAGTCATCCTTGATTTCCCTTTTCTTTTGTATTCCATATATGATCCATGAGAACTTCACATTGGCTATATTTTCAGATATATCCAGAGACCAACCAGTTCTGATCATCTTCTCTGGGGCCACTCTGAGATGAGCTACTACCATCTCTCTACTAGATTACTGCGGCAGTAGCCGCTTAAGTGGTTACCCTGTTTCCATCATTGACCTTAGAGTCTATTCTTTTAGGGATGAGTTATATTCATGTTGCCTTTTCTTTTCTTTTCTTTTCTTTTTTTTGAGTTGGAGTCTCACTCTGTCACCCAGACTGGAGTGCAGTGGCCGCTCCCAGCCACCGCAGCCTTGACCTGCTGGGCTCCAGCGATCCTTCCGCCTCAGCCTTCCAAGTAGCCAGAATTACAGGCACGCGCTACCACGCCCGGCTGATTTTTTGATTTATTGTAGAGATGAGGTCTCGCTGCCCAGGCGGGTCTCGAACCCGCGGGCTCAGGCAATCCACTCACCTCAGCCTCCCAAAGGCTCGGGATTACAGGCTGAGCCACCGAACCTGGCTCATGTTGCCTTTTCCATGTAAATTATTCTACTAGACTCTGATTTTATTCACAGCAAAAATCACAGTGTTTACCATGGCCTATATGATATGGTACTCATTATAAACTGGTAACTTTCAGACCTGCTTCCCCTCCTTCACTATACTCCAGCAATCTTGTCTTCTTGTTGTTACTTGTATATGACAAATGTGGCCATACTTTCTGCTTAGAATATTCTGTACTCGATATGCACTTGTCAGATCCTTTACTTTTTGTCTTATATATCATTTTCTCAATTAGGTCTATCTTGACACTCTATGTATTTATTATTTTCGTTTTATTTAAAAAATATGATTCAAGGTCCACTTGTGCCGATTTGTTACATAGTACACTGCGTGATGGTGGATCTTGGGCTCCTATTGAGCCCATCTCCCAGGTGATGGGCAGGGTACCCTATGGGTAGTTTTCCAAACCCTACACCCCTGCCTCCCTTCTGCCTTTAGGAGTGCCCCAGTGTCTCTTGTTCCTAACCTTGTGCACATGTGTGTTCAGTGTTTAGCTCCCACTTATTAAGAAGAATATGCTATATTCAGTTTTCTGTTTCTGTGGTAATTTGCTTAGGATGATAGTCTCTAGCTTCGCCCATGTTGCTGAAAAGAATGTGATTTCATTCTTTTTTTTATGCTTGTGTAGTATTCAATAGTGTATATATACCACATCTTCTTTATGCAGTTCACCATTGGTAGGCACCTAGGTTTGTTATTGTGGTTAGTGCTGTGATAAACATGTAAGTACAGGTATCTTTTTGGGAAAGTGATTTGAGCGCCTTTGTGTATATACCCAGTAGTGAGATTGCTGGGTCAAATGGTAAATCTATGTTTAGTTCTTTGAGAAATCTCTGAACTGCTTTCCATAGGGTTTTACTAGCTTACATTTCCACCAACAGTGTAGGGACGTTCCCTTTTCTCTGCAACATCTGTTGTTGACATTTTAATAAAAGTCATTCTGACTGGTGTGAGATGGTATATCATTATGGTTTTGATTTGCATTTCTGTGATGATTAGTGATGTTGAACATCTTTTCATATGCTCGTTGGTTGCTTGTATATCTTCTTTTGAGAAATGTCTGTTCATGTCCTCTGCCCACTTTTTAATGGTGACCACTCTATTTAAAATTGCAACCTGCCACCCATTCCTGGCATACCCAGTCCCACAAACCCAGCTCTATTTTTCCCTATAAACATAACATCTTTTAATATATGTAAAAATTTTTAGTATATAATGTATTACCTACATAATTTATTATCCCTTCCCACTGGTAGAATATAAATTACATGAAGGCATGGATTTTTTGCCTGTTTGGCTTACCAATGTATCACAGACACCTCGAACATTTCTTGGCACACAGTAGGCACTCAGTAAATATTTGTCAAATGAATTAATTTAAGATATAGGCATCTCTAACCACACTGTTAGGTAGAAATGCTGTCCCTTGATGCTAACTGCTTTAGAACCTATGTAAAGAAGGTATACGTATATACCCTTTCCAATAATATTTGTGTTTTTTTGTTATTTCATTAGGTGACAAAGGGGACACCTGCTTCAACTGTATTGGAACTGGTATTTCAGGGCCTCCAGGTCAACCTGGTTTGCCAGGTCTTCCAGGTCCTCCAGGTACATTCTGCCTCAGGACTACTTTCTAAGATTTTTTTTGCTAGATTTTAGTAAGCTCATAGTTTTAGAATGTTGCCAATTATCTTTTTATGACTGGTCATTCATATCTATAAATAAGTGTTAAATTCCTGTATTTGATATCAAATAAATTACTCTCTTGTTTCTAATACTAGAAACTACCAACATTTTCTATTAAAGTATTTTGACAATATTATTCCAGGAAATATATCTTCCCTATTTCCCATATGGAAAGGAAAATACCTTACACAGAGTCAGCCTTCCTTCTTCCAGAAAACTTGAGGAAAAGTTCATAATGCCTGGTCCCTTAATATAGTTTTTAATGGCAGAGATTCTAGTTATTGAGGATGTATCAGAGCTTCTATTGGAGTTTGGCAATCAAATGCAAATATTCTTCTGTCTCTATATAACTCTTCCCTCTCCATTTCCAATCAAAGTTTGATATCCACGTTTTATAATCTATCAGATCCGCAACTGTTTTACTTAACTGCCTCTTGGGATATCACAACATTATGTTATCTTGAAATCACACTTTATGTCTGAGTTAGGGCTAAGAATAGACACAGATCACTTACCTTTCTGTCTAGTGTATCTGCCAAGGTCACCGATTCATTTGAAACTTGGGAATATGTTCAGCAAGTCTTATAGATGCCACTGGAAGTTAGTAACCTAGCCTTGTCCCTCTAGTTCAGTGGTTCTCAAACTTGGGAGTACATCAGAATTACCTGGCGGGCTTGTTAAAACCCAAAAGTTGATTTCCAGTTGCTGAGTTCCGATTCAATATATCTATAGTAAGGGATCAAGAGTTAGCATTTCTAACTAGTAACCAGGTGATAGGTGATGATGCACCTAGTCCAGGGATCCATTTGGAGCACCACTGCTCTTTAATAATGTTTCCTCTAGTCTTTGGGCTCCAAATATTTCTCAAAAACCAAATGTTAGCAAATGACAAACCAAAGGAAGAACTGGTAAGGTTCTAGAAAAGTTGTATGAGTCAGAACAAAGATATGTAGACCTTTTCCTTAGCTCCTTCTCCCCCTGACAATGGTATGGTTATAGGAGCCCAGGCAACTCTGCACAGTATTTGGTAGTTGAAAGTTCAAGAAAGGCTGCTTTGGAGTTAGAAATATCTAAAACTACACTATTGTATGTAACACAAAATGTTAAATTTATTTGAAAGAAAGGATGATTTCCTCATTTTGAGAACATAACAGAGGAAAGTAAAAATGTGACTTCAGTGGGATTGAATGGGGTTCTTCTTTTTAAAACTTGACTTTCTGACTTGCTGATTTCTATATGAGCTTTGTCGGCAACTCAAGTTGAAAGCACACATTATCATGTGTATGTGTGTGTGTATGTTTGTGTTAGGATCTCTTGGTTTCCCTGGACAGAAGGGTGAAAAAGGGCAAGCTGGTGCAACTGGTCCCAAGGGATTACCGGTAAGTTTTGAGTATATTATAGAACAAAAATAAGTAGAAGGAAGATATTTACATCTTGATTTTCACATATATACATATAAACATATATAATTGTAATGTATTTGATTCTTTGACTCACATGCCTTACTTGGTTCAGTCCTTTGTACACTAAATTTTATTGGGTGGGTTGATGGGATAGACTAGAGAGAAGAAAGTATTAGAAAAAAGAGAAACTGATCTTCTTTATATTGTCCTTCTTTTTCTATTCTTTCTCTTTTTTTGTACCCCTTCAGGGCATACCAGGAGCTCCAGGAGCTCCAGGATTTCCTGGATCTAAAGGTGATCCTGGTGACATCCTCACTTTTCCAGGAATGAAGGGTGACAAAGGAGAGTTGGGTACCCCTGGAGCTCCAGGACTTCCTGGTTTACCTGGCACCCCTGGACAGGATGGATTGCCAGGGCTTCCTGGCCCTAAAGGAGAACCTGTGAGTTGGTTTCATGTTTTTGGTTTTGTGATGTCAAATTGTTATTTAGAAATGTCTCCTAAATTAATTCAAAGGATGGACCTGGTGCTGAGATGAACACCCAATTTATGCTTAAAAGAATGTGGTTTACAGTAATAGTACATTGTTACTGACCATGTAGGACTTCTTTGCTACTGTATTCTTTCAATTGTTTTATGAACTTCTTAGTCCATTATGTTATTTAGTAATATTGACTATAAATAGGGCAGGAGGTTGAAACATTTATGAGTCAGTGTGAGGTTCCCCATCTCTCACCATACATATCCTTGTCTGCATTTATTTAGACTTGACAACCAGAAATCTAACTTGGCTTTCATATGTAGTAAGCTTACAGGTTAGTATGAGTAGTGGCCATGTTCAATGTGCCTCAGAACTAAAAGATTGAATATAAGCTAACAGAGCCTCATTTTGTACACAACACATAGCTCAGGATATTTAGGTGGGAAATGATATAATATGCTATTTAGACTTTAACTTTCTTGATTTATACTTGAATATAAACTTCATAAGGGCAGATATTTTTGTCTTTTTAAATTTTCTGTTATATCCTCAGTACTTGGCACATTATAGGAGCTCAAATATATTTGTTGAAGAAACGAATAAGTGTTGTGTTCACACATACCATCCCATAAGCTTATACAGCTTTTCTTTCCACAGTGAAGAGTATTTTTTTTAGCTTTAAAATGTTTTATTTTAATGATGTGGAGTACATTTCAGGGTTAGGTATACAACTGAACTTATACAGCTTTTAGAAGAACTATTTGAGGCTATATCATTTCCCTAATTATATTTAGTAATACTCACCCATCTATGTTATATCTATGTTTTTCTGTATTAAACTTTTCCCTTTTCAGGGTGGAATTGCTTTTAAGGGTGAAAGAGGTCCCCCTGGGAACCCAGGTTTACCAGGCCTCCCAGGGAATACAGGGCCTATGGGCCCTCCTGGTTTTGGCTCTCCAGGCCCAATAGGTGAAAAGGGCATACAAGGTGTGGCAGGAAATCCAGGCCAGCCAGGAATACCAGGTACGTTTACTGTGACTGATTGTTTTGTTTTAAATTTGGTGCTATAAAACAGAAATGGAGACTTTGTCGAAGATGAGGTGGTTAAGGAATATATTCTCTTTTGGTCACTCAGCTTCAAAGTTCCTTAGCAAGCAAATACAATGTGTTTTTTTTAAGGATTTCTCTTTAATGTTCTTTATTTTCGTTGTTGTTATTTTTGTTCTTTTTAAGTATGTGATATATTATGCAAAGCTTAAAAATAATTATAATGGAAGCACACATGTGACTATGTGACTACCACACACATTAAGAAATAAAACATTGCCAGCCTTGCAGAAACCCCTCTTTCCCCTTTCTGGATCATAATCCCCTTCCTCCTCTTTACTATCCTGACTTTTGCATAATTTCTGTTACCCTGTAGTTTTATGACCTATGTATGCATTTCTAAGTAGAGTATTTTAATTTTGTTTCTTTTTGAACTTCACATTAATGGAATCATAAGGTAAATGTTGCTTAGGTTAACTTTGTTATAGCTATAGTATATTCATTTTCACTGCTATATAGTATCCCATCGTATGTATGAGTGTGTATATGTGTGTGTATATCACAAATAAGCCATCCATTTTATTGTTAAAGGTCAATTGAGTTGTTTACAATTCAGGTCTATTATGAATAACATTTCTATGTACCATTTTATATAGAGATCCTGGCGTCCATGCACTCACACTTCTATAGAGCAGAGGTTGGCAAACTATAGCCCAAGGACCAAATCCAGCCTACCATCTGTTGTTACAAATAAAGTTTGTTTGAACACATCCCTGCCCATTCACAATTGTGGTTGCATTTGCACTATAACTGCAGAATTGAGTAGTTGATTCAGATGTCATATAGTCCACAAAGCTTAAAGTATTTACTGTCTGGTCCTTTACAGAAAATGTTCATCAATTCCTGGGCTAAGGTATATATTTAAGATTAGCATTTTCGGAGGATGGGATAAATACATTTTCACCTTGACTAAATAATTCCAAACTATATCCAGAGCAATCGCACCAATTTATATGAGCACAAGTAGTGCTGGAGATTTCTTGTTGCTCTGCATCCTCACAAACATTTTGTATTGTTAGACATATTTTTGCCAGTCTGTTGAGTATGATAAAAGTCATGGCAGTTTTATTTTTGCTTTTTTCTGATTACTTTAAAATATAGCTTCTTTTCATATATTTATCGGCCATTAGAATTTCAATTTGTGAAATGCCTATTCAAATGTTTTGACCATTTTTTATTGGATTATTTCTTTTATTTATTTAGGGGAGTTATTTATATATTCTATGTTTCAGTTCTTAGCTATATATGTTGCAAAAAATTTTACTCATCGTGGCTTGCCATCTTCACTCTCTTTATGGTAATTTAATAAACATAAATCAAATTTTATGTAGTCAGATTTACCAATCTGTTCTTTCATGGTTAGTGCTTTATGTGCCATGTTTAGGAAATTCTTCTTTTTCCTGGGCCCATTTCAAACCCCTGTCTTAATTAATGAGAAGTAAATATACTTGGACTTGGCACACATAAAACCTAAAGGTACTGTTAACCAAAAAGTATTTTCCCTGTTTACTACAGTTTGATTCTTTTAGACTCTTTTGATCTATATTATATATATATATATATAGGGTTGGAGTCTCACTCTGTCACCCAGACTGGAGTGCAGTGGCCTCTCCTGGCCACTGCAGCCTCGACCTGCTGGGCTCTGGCAATCCTTCCGCCTTAACCTTCCAAGTAGCTGGAACTACAGGCGCACACTACCACACCCGGCTAATTTTTGGATTTATTGTAGAGATGAGGTCTCACCAAGTTGCTCAGGCGGGTCTCGAACCTGCAGGCTCAGGCAATCCACTCACCTCAGCCTCCCAAAGTGCTGGGATTACAGACTGAGCCACCGAGCCCAGCTTAAAAAATATTTTTATAGTTAACATCTTGCCACGGTTTTCCAGAGAAACAGAATCAATAGGATAGATGGAGAAAGAAGAGAGGAGAGGATAGGAATGGAGAGGAAAGAGAGATATGATTTATTAGGAGAATTGGCTCACAGAATTATGGAGACTGAGAAGTCTCATAGTAGGCCACCTACACACTGGAGAATTGGAAAACAGGTAACATGATTCAGTCCAAGTCTGAAATTCTGAGAACCTGGGTGACAGCTGGTGCAAGTCCCAGAGTATGAAGGCCAGAGAACATGCAGTTTTCATGTTCAAGGAGAGGAGAAGATGAGTGTCTGGGCTCCCAAAGAAAAAGCGAATTCACATTTTCTCTGCCTTTTTGTTCCATCTGGGCCCTCAGCTGATTGGATGGTGCCTGCCTACACTAGGTAAGGGCAGATCATCCTTACTCAGTCCACTGATTCAAATGCCAGTCTCTTCCAGAAACACCTTCACGGACATAGTCAACAGTAATGCTTTACCAACTCTATCTCCTAATATAGTCAAGTTAACACCTAAAATTAACCATCACACATCTTTAATCATGGGAACTCTTAAAGCTGTCATCTCCTTTTACTCTTTGAAATTTTATGCTTTTTTGGAATATCTTCCTTTAATATATTATATAGAATTGTTTTTCTTGTGAATTTCTGTTAGTTTATATTTTCAAAATATTATTGATGATATCTTTTTTGTTTTAAATTGTAAGAGATCTTAAGCCAAGTAAACACTTCTCATTCAACACTGAATCACTCTTGTTCTCAGGTCCTAAAGGTGATCCAGGTCAGACCATAACCCAGCCAGGGAACCCCGGCCTGCCTGGTAACCCAGGCAGAGATGGTGAAGTAGGTCTTCCAGGTATGAAAGGAATTAATTTAAAAACTTCTTCAACACTACTGGCTTCTTTCTTTTAGAATTTCCCTTTCAAAAAACTGCTGTTTCTCCACAGGTGACCCTGGACTCCCAGGCCAACCAGGCTTACCAGGTATACCTGGTAGCAAAGGAGAACCAGGTATTCCTGGAATTGGGCTTCCTGGACCACCTGGTCCCAAAGGTATGTTGAAATGGGTAGTGGGCAGGGTAGGTTAGCTGATTAGTTTGACATTATTCTGTGATATACTTGATTCACCAAATAAAATATGTTAATTGTAGCTTTTTTCTGTGTGCTATAAAGAATGTAAATGCAGAGCCACCCTGTGTATGCACTCCAAGTTTATTATGTTTATCTAAAACAATATGGTCAAAAAAAATGCCTAAATTGTAGATAAGCAAAAATGATATATAAGCTTTAAAAATCATGAACTTTGTTGTCTTTTGTGTTCGCCACTGTATTCTCAGGGCTTAAAACAGTTCCTGGCACATAGTAAGTACTCAGTAGATATTTGTTGAATTAATGGATTGTATTAGACAGAAAACAGAATTATTGTATTGCATATCCAAACAATGTTTCATCCTAAATAATATTTTCCTGATTTATTGAAATTTTTAAGGCTGTTGGTTAAATTCTGCTTTATTTCTCACAGAATTTATTCTCATGAATGGTAAGAGTACATATTGGTCTGAGGACAGTCTTTAAACATATCCTTATTTATGACAACTGCTTTCAAAAGTGTCAGGTTTGATTTTAGTGTGTAGGTGTATATAATATAAGCAATTATTTTTAGCTCATTTCCAGAGTTATATGGTAGGCCTTATAGCATACTATATTCAGATGTTAGTAGAAGAAAAGTTTTTCTGTGTTTTCTGTGTTCTGGACTCATTCCCTACATTTAGTTATTTCTTATTACATAATAACCCTCATTTTTCTTTAGAAGAATGTAACTTCTACACACATTAGCTGTATGTATAAATAACAGGATCTTAAGGTGATTAAGAAGGTATATCAGGTATCTGTAAGGCTTGATCCTAAGTAGTCATATATAATGTCATTGTGCTTTTAATATCTTACTTTAGTCACTAAGCATGATTGAACAAGTTGAGAATATGTATTTGAGAATTTGGATATCTTTCTTTTTTTTTTTTTTTCAATTCTGTCTACTTTATTTGAATGTTCCTAACTTGAAATGAGCATCTCTACCTCTTTGCCCTCTTTGCTGATATAATTTTATCTGCCTGCTCCCTGAATGTTGGTTTAGGCCTCATTTTTCTTGTCTTTTTATTCCTCACATACTCTTTGGGTAATCTTAACCACTCCAAGATTTGATTGTCATCAATGAACTAATGACTTAAATTATGTACAGACTTTTGTCCACTTTCTCATGTTCTAGACTTGTGTATCCAAGTGTTTCAATTTAAATGTCCAATAGAAGTAAAAAGATTAACATACCCCAAACAGAACTCTACTTCATTTGTCAGTTTCCTGTTTCTCCTCTTCCTTGTTCTATAATCCCTGCTGTGATTTCTGGTATCATTATCTAAAGTGCCTTCTCTTTGAGGATTAAAAAATGACTTATTTTATAGGTTTCCCTGGAATTCCAGGACCTTCAGGACCACCTGGGACCCCTGGAAGAATTGGACTAGAAGGTTCTCCTGGGCCACCTGGCTTTCCAGGACCAAAGGTTTGGGACATTTTAAATTGCTCCTTCTTATTTCTCTACCTTTTCTACCTTCTTTATTTTTAGCTCTCTATTTTGACTCAAACATCATCTCAGATCTTCACTATATAGATAAAACTTAACTGATTATATTGTCATTTTAAAATATCTAACCCCAAATCATCTTTTAATAGTCCAAGAGGTCATATTGGGAGTGCAGAAATTTCTGAACTTATTTTCAAGTGGCCAGCATTTTGATTAGAGTAGAAAATATAGGCATATCTTGGAGATATTGCAGATTTGGTTCCAGACCACTGCAATAAAGTGAATATCACAGTAAAGTGAGTCACACACATTTTTTGGTTTCCAAGTGTATATGAAAGTTGTTTATACTATATTGTATTTTATGAAGCGTGCAATAGCTTGTGTCCAAAAACAATATACATACCTTAACTTGAAAATAGTTTATTGCTAAAAAGTACTAATGATTATCTAAGCCTTCAGCAAGTCATTGTTTTGCTTTTGGAGGAGGGTGTTGCTTCAGTGTTGATGGCTGCTGACTGATCAGGGTGGTAGTTGCTGAAGGTTGCGGTAACTGTGGCAATTTCGTAAAATAAGGCAGCAGTGAAGTTTGCCACATTGATTGACTCTTCTTTGCACAAAAGGTTTATTTGTAGCGTATGATGCTGTTTGGTAGAATTTTATTGATAGTAGGATATGTTTCAAAACTAGAGTCAATCGTCTCAAACCCTGCTGCTGTTGTATCAGTTAAGTTTATATAATATTCAAAATATTTTATTGTCATTTCAACAATTTTCACAGCATCTTTATCAGGAGTAGATTCCAAATCCAAAAAACCAATTTATTTGCTTATCCATAAGAAGCAACTCTTCATCCATTAAAGTTTTACTGTGAGATTGCATCAGTTCAGTCATATCTTAGGACTCCAAGTTCTAATTCCCTTGCTAGTTTCACCACATCTGCAGTTATTTCCTGCACTGAAATTTTGAACCCCTCAATGTCATCCATGAGATTTGGAATCAGCTTCTTCCAAACTCTTGTTAATATTGATATTTTCACCATTTACCATGAATCACAAGTGTTCTTAATGGCATCTAGAATGGTGAAGCCTTTCCATAAAATTTTCTTTTTTTTTTCTTTTTTCTCTTTTAAATTCTTTATTTTAAAGATGTGGGGTACAATTCAGGGTTAGATATACAAATGTTCATTATGCAGGTACCCTTGTTGATTAGGTGTGCCCCCCCTCCGCCAGCAGATTCCTACTACTGCCAATTCCGCCTCCCCCCACCCCATCAACAGCAGTTTCCTGCTATTGCCAGTACTTTTCTTATAGTATTACGATAATTGTTCAAGGTCTGCTTATGAGTGAGAACATGTAATATTCAGTTCTTTACTTTGCCCAGATCCATCAGAGGAATCACTATCTATAGCCTTATGAAAAGTATTTTTTATATAATGATTCAAAAGTCAAAATTACTTATGATTCATGGACAGAACAATGGTTATTGTATTAGCAGTCATGAAAACAACATTTATCTTCTTGTACATCTCCATTAGAGCTCTTTGGTGACTAAGTGCATTATAAGTGAACAGTAATATTTTGAAAGAAATCTTTTTTCTTGTAGTAGATCTCAACAAAGGGCTTAAAATATTCAGTAAACCATGCTATAAACAAAAGTACTGTCATCCAGGCTTTGTCGTTCCTTTGTAGAGCACAGGCAGATTCGAATTTAGCGTAATTCTTAAGAGTTCTAAGATTTTTGGAATGGTAAATGAGCATTGGCTTCAACTTAAAGTCACCAACTGCACTAATCCCTAACAAGAGAGTCAGCCTGTCCTTTGAAGCTTTGAAGCCGGGCATTAACTGAACCTCTCAAGCATGAAAGTCCTTCATTGCATCTTCTTCCAATAGAAGGCTGTTTCATCTACATTGGAATTCTGTTGTTTAGTTTAGCCACTTTCATCAATGATGTTAGCTAGGTCTTCTGCATAACTTACTGAAGCTTCTTTATCAGCACTTGCTGTTTCACCTTACATTTTTATGTTATGGAAACAGCTTCTTTTCTTAAACCTCATGAACCAACCTCTGCTACCTGCAAACTTTTCTTCTGCAGCTTTCTCACCTCTCTTGGCCTTAATAGAATTGAAGAGAGTTAGAGCTTTTCTTGGGATTAGGCTTTGGCTTAAGGGAATGTTGCAGCTGGTATGATCTATCCAGACCACTAAAACTTTCCTCCTATCAACAATAAGTCTGTTTGCTTTCTTCTCATTTGTGTGTTCACTGGAGGAGAACTTTTAATAACTTTTGAGAACTTTTCCTTTGCATTCACAACTAACTGGCACAAGAGGCCTAGCTTTCGGCCTGTCTCTACTTCAGCATGCCTTCCTCACTAAGCTTAATCATTACAGGCTTTTGATTTAAAGTGAGAGATGTGTGACTCTTCCTTTCACTTGAAAATAGGTTATTGTGGAGTTGTTAGTTGCTCGAATTCCAATGTAATTGTGTCACAGGGAATAGAGAGGCCCTAGGAGAGAGAAAAATGGGGGAAATGGGCAATCAGTGGATCAGTCAGAATACATACATTTATTAGTTAGGTTCACCATCTTATATGGGTGCTGCTTGTGGTGTTTCAAAACAATTATTAATATCAAAAATCACTGATCACAGATCACAATAGTAAAAAAGTTTGAAATATTGTGATAATTACCCAAATGTGACACAGAAACATGAAGTGAGCACATGCTGTTGAGAAAATGGTGCCAATAGACTTGCCCAACACAGGGCTGCCAAAAACCCAATCTGTAAAAAAATGCAGTATCTGCAAAGTGCAATAAAATAGTGTACAATCCCCAGCTCCCCCGTGCATCTTTATAGAATCACCATCCCGTTTCTTCTCTGTTCATGCCTGTGTGATGATTGGTTGAAATGGTGTTGAATATCATATCAAGACCATACTGTTGCCTTCTGTCCCAATCCCATTGCAGATATATAATGCAAATCACTGCTATTGACATAGTAATGATAATAGTAGATAATACTGTGTTTGAGTTACTTCTCATTCCTTTTGTTATATCTTACCCAATCTCAAACTTTCCTTAGTCAACCTTCAGTAAATTGCTGTGGTATGTAATTACTCTGACTGTTCCTATGCATTTTCTCTGTGCTTAATTGATTTAAACTTTCTGTGCTTCATCATCATTACCTGTTTTCTATGGGAAAAACAGTTAACCATGACCCCAGCTCTCTATTGGTTGTTTTATTGTGTTATGAATATTTTCTTTTTCTTTTTTCTTTTTCTTTTTTGAGTTAGAGTCTCACTCTGTCACCCAGGCTGGAGTGCAGTGTCACACTCGTGGCCACCGCTGCCTCAACCTGCTGGGCTCAGGTGATCCTTCTGCCTCAGCCTTCCAAGTAACTGGAACTACAGGCATGTACCACCACGGCCAGCTATGAACATTTTCAAATGAACAAGACAGTAAAAAGATTAATACAATGTGCTTTCATATTACTGTCACCCAGATTCAACATTATTACAATTTTATCATATTTGTTTCATTTATTCCTTTGGGGGAGTATTTTAACCCAAATCTCAAAATTGTGTCATTGTACTTATAAATATTTCAACATTCATCTCTAAGTAAATGGACATTTTATATAAAAATCACAATGTCATTTTCATACTTAGTCAAATTTAAAAAGCTATTTAGTATCATCTAATAATCAGTCTATAATGACATTTCCTCTCTTGGGTAGACTGTTCTTTAATCTCATGCTCTCTCAGTTATCTCTTTCATATCTTGAAACCAGTCCAACTCATTTAATTTATTTTACTAAAAACCCTGTTTCCCATCCTTCCATATGTTTTCTCCAACATACCAATTATTTTTTATGTAATTATCTTCCTTACTCCCCCAATGGGGAAAAATAAGTATTGTCTTGTATTTTCTGCTTTAAATTATCTGTGGTATACAATAAGCACCAGGAAAGTCATGGGAGTTTTTGTGTGTGTGTGTTTTGTTATGTGTATGCTTAAGGGAGAGCCAGGATTTGGATTGCCTGGGCCACCTGGGCCACCAGGACTTCCAGGTTTCAAAGGAACACTTGGTCCAAAAGGTGATCGTGGTTTCCCAGGACCTCCAGGTCCTCCAGGACGCACTGGCTTGGATGGGCTTCCTGGACCAAAAGGTATGGAGGCTTTTGCTACTTCTCAATTTGCTCTTAACTTTTATAGAAATTGAAACCTTTGGGAAAGTTTATGAATGAGATAAGCTCAATTAACTGGAAAGCCCATACTGCGATTCTGTCACTGCTACACTTTCTTTCTACTCTCTGTTGATTATTTTTGTCTTTTATGTTATTGAGTATATAATACAATCATATATGTGTAAAAGTAACACTAAGAAGTCTTCCTTCCAACCCATCTTCATTCACTCTGTTTCTCTCCATCCCCATATGTACCTATTTGTTAGTTCCTTATTTATCCTCCCAGTATTTCTCTATAAAAATAGTGGCCAGTAAGAATATATTTGTATTTTCTGTATTTCTTAAAGGAGATGATTATCTTTTGGCTTTTTTTGGACTTTACTTATTTCACTTAAATTTGTATTCTGGATATCACTCCATATCAGTCAATAGAGATACTGTTCTTAAGGTGCTAGAAGATACGTGTTTGGGGTAGTCTCCATGTGACCCCTTCATACCTCAAGCATTTGTTATGTTCCCTGCCAGATAATACTTGAATCACTAGAAACACAAAGACATAGATTCTGATCTTGAAGACCTCAGAGATGGCTCTCTACTGTAAGAAAATCTAGGTGGTATCACCATGATAGAGGTTATTTCAATGGGAGCTTTTATGAATATATATCACTAATGTTTTGGATTAGTAGATCACAGCCAAAACTCAACTATCAGATGACAAAGTTTACCTACCAGACGCACACCAATGACTGGGTAGTAGAACTCGGTGACTAAACTGTAGGAAAGGTTGATACAACACTTGCAAAACAATGAAATGACTAATAATAAATGAATAAGGCTAATATCCATCAGGATATATCTCTATGAGGAAGAAAGTATGCTTAAGGCTAAACATTAGAACCAGATTATACAAAAGGGAAAAAAAGAGAATGACTTTGGAAGCATTTAGTTTACTACATATATTATTTTTGTTCAGGGCCTCATCTAGAGGTGTCTAGGGAGATTTTATATAGGAGGTGATACTTGAACTGAATCTTAAGGGAAAGGTATTCCAGGCAGCAGAAGTAACATGCAGAGGTATCATTGTGACAAATAGGATGACATGTTTGGAAATATTGAAAGAAATAAAAAAATACATAATTTATGATAGCCACAAAACATATTTCATACCAATATGACAAACAACTCCATGCTCACAAATTTGACAACTTAGATGAAATAGACCAATCTCTTGAAAGATGCATCTAATGAAGTTATACAAACTATTGAAGCTTGCTGAAGAAGAAATAGATAATCCAGATATCTATTTTTAAAAGTTGAGTTTGGTCAGGCTCGGTGGCTCAGCCTGTAATCCCGCGCTTTGGGAGGCCAAGGTGAGTGAATTGCCTGAGCCCACGGGTTCAAGACCCGCCTGGGCAACTTGGCAAGACCTCATCTCTACAATAAATCAAGAATTAGCCAGGCGTGGTAGTGTGTGCCTGTAGTTCCAGCTACTTGGAAGGCTGAGGCGGAAGGATCGCCTGAGCCTAGCAGATCAAGGCTGCGGTGGCCGGGAGTGGCTACTGCACTCCAGTCTGGGTGACAGAGTGAGACTCCCACTCAAAAAAAAAAAAAAAAGTTGAGTTTGTAGTTAAAAAATCTTCCAATGAAGAAAACTACAAGTCCAGATGACATCACTGGTAAATTCTGACAAACATTTAAAGAATCAATAACACCAACGCACTCTCTTCTCAAAAGAGAAGGGCATGAATCACTTCCCAATCATTATGTGAGACTAGTATTACCTTGATATCAAAACCATGCAAAGTCAATATTTTTAAAAGCTATAGACCGATATCTCTCATGAATGTAGACTTAAAAATTCTCAAGAAGATATTGGCAAATTAAATCAAGCAATATATAGAAATGATTAATGCACTACAATCAAATCAACCTTATCCTTAGAATATGGGCTAGTTCAGCATCTGAAAATCAATGTAATTTGTCATATCAACAGTCTGAAGAAGAAAAACTATATTTTCATCTCAATAAATGCTGAAAATTATTTGATAAAATTCAGCATCCATTCCTGGAAAATATACTCTAAGAAAATCAGAATAGAAAGGATCCTCTTTAGCATGATAAAGGACATTTACAAAATCTTGATCCATTTTATTTAGTGATTAAAGACTAACGTTTTTCCCCCAAAATATAGAACAACACAAAGATATTATTATTGATTATTTTAACTGTCATACTGGAAGTCCTAGCCAATGATGTAAGATAAGAAAAAAATACAGATTAGAAAGTAATAAATGAAACTGTATTTATAAATGACATGATTTTATACTTAGAAAATCCTAATAAGTCTATAAAAAACCTCTTATAACTAAGAGGTGAATTTAGTAGGATCATAGGGCACAAAGCTAATATACAGCAATAAATTTATTTCTATATGCTATCCATGAACAACTAGAAATAAAAACTAAGCAAAAGCAGCATAATTTATAATTGCATCAAATAACATATGCTTAGGTGTGCATAGTTCTAAAAAGTGCAGTATCTGTATGTGAAAAAGTATAAAACACTGTTGACGGAAGTCAGATCTAAATAAATGAAATGATATATTTTATTCATGAACATTGTTACAACATTAGTTCTCTCCAAATTGGTCCACAGAGGAAACATATTTTCAAGGAGAATACAGTAGTAGCTTTTTATTTTAAAATTTATATGGATAAACAAATGACTCAGAATGGCCAAAACAACTTTTAGAAAGAAGTACAAATTTGGGGGATTAACAGTACTTGATTATAAGACTTAATATAAAGTCACAATAATTAAGATAGTGTGATATATGTGAAATATAGACAAATAGATAAATGGAACATAATAGAGAGTCTAGAACTAGATATATATTTGATTTTTGACAAAGTTGCCAAGGCAATTTCAATAGAACAATAAGTCTTTTCAACAAATGATACTAAACATAAAACAATCAGGCATCCATACGCAGAAAACACAAACAAACCGCAGTCTGTACTTCATACTTTGCACAAAATTTAGCTCCAAATGGCTCACAAACCTAAACATAAAATCTAGCATGATCAAACCTCAACACAGGCAGGTGGATTTTTTCTATAAAGAACCAGACGGTAATTATTTTAGTCTTTGTGAGCTACATAGGGTTTCTGTCACATCTTCTTTTTTCTCTGAAAATGTAAAATCCATTCTTAGCGTATAAGCAGTACAAAAACAGGCCTACAGGCCATATTTAGCCCATGGGCAGTACTTCGTCGTCCCTTGTTTTAGATGAAAGCATAAGAGAAAATCTTTGTGATTGGAGGTTAGGCAAAAAATGTTATAACATCAAAAGAACAATTTATAGAAAAACAACATTGATAAATTGGAATTTATTGAAATTAAATGTATTTTCATATCACATATCTAACAAAGTACTTCTAACTAGAATATATAAAGAACTCTCAAAACTCAATAATAAGAGAACAAAAAAACAACTTTTAATAATGCAGATTAAAAAATTGGCAAACAATTTGAATAGATATTTCACCAAAGAAGGCATTCAAATGACTAATAAGCACTTGTAGAGAGATGCTCAATATAATTAGTCATCTGGGAAATGCATGTTTTCCACAATGAGATATCACTACTAACTGTTAGAATTATTAGCTTTTCAAAAAAGAAGAAGGAAAGCTGACAATATGAAGTGCTGCCAAAAATACAGAGTAATATGTAAAATGGTGCAGCCACTTAAAAAAACAGCTTGGTAATTTCTTATAGAGTTAAGCATGGCCTTTCCACATGACACAGCAATTCCACTCCCAAGAAAAATATGAAGTAGCCAAGTCTTGTAGCTCAACACTTATAGCAACTTAACTCATAATCACCCATTGTCCCTCAAATGGTGACAAGATTAACAAAATGTAGCATGTTAATACAATAGAATAGTAATCAGCAATAAAAAGTAACTACAGATACGCACAAAAACATGGGAGAATCTCAAATGCATTTTATTAAGTGAAATAAGAAATACTCAAAAGGCTACATATTGTATAACTGCATTTATATGACATTCTGGAAAGGGAAAAACTGTAAGGCATAAAATATATCAATGTTTGCCAGGGAACTGGGATGTGGGGAGAGGTTGACTACAGGACACAGGGACCTTTTTGGGTTTATGGGAATGGCCTATATTTTTATTATAGTAGTGGTTATATGCTTATATAACTCACCAATGGGTGAATTCTAGTACATGTATAAAATTTTTAAAGTGGGAATGACATGCAGAGAGACAGACATAAGTTGGAGAAGGGGACAGTGAAGTTTCTTATAGCAGGAAGAGATGTTTTGCAGATAATGGGAGAGGCTTGAGCATGTTTACAGGCCACAGCCACGAGTTAGTAAAAAAAAAAAAAATAGAGGTTGAGGGTTATCTACCTTAAAACATGGGTAATTTGAAAACTTATAAATGAATAAATATATGCCCAAGATGAGTTACAAATAGGAGGAATGTGTGGTTTGTAATCTTTTGTATTTGTGAGGTTGGTATAGGCACTGAAGTAGTGCTGAGCATATGTTAAATTATAAGGCTACAACTATTGATGAATTTCCTTTCCTTTACTCTGGATATGTCTGTGTACTTTTCTTGCTAAATGACTGGCCAGTTTTTCAGGATCCCTGCTTAATATGATGTGCCTTTTCACATGGGCATTGTGGTTCCTGAGAACTAGTGGCTCAACTGTTGTTTTAAATATCCAAACTATATTTCTTAAAGGTGATGTTGGACCAAGTGGACAACCTGGATCAATGGGACCTCCTGGGCTGCC
Organism: Carlito syrichta; assembly: GCF_000164805.1. Lineage (NCBI taxonomy): Eukaryota > Metazoa > Chordata > Mammalia > Primates > Tarsiidae > Carlito > Carlito syrichta. The sequence continues at coordinate 64,811 of NW_007258966.1, read as the reverse complement.
AGGAATAGGTGTTCAGGGACCACCAGGACCACCAGGGATTCCTGGACCAATAGGCCAACCTGGTAAGATTGGAGTAAATGTGCATTTTGTAGCACTCATAATATACAGGTTGGTTAACTCATCAATAGCCTGCCTAACAGTCTTCCAGAAAATAGATTTAAGAGATAACACGTCTTTGTATATAATTTTGTAAAAGTGAAGAAGTATAGAGCACAGCATAAGAGCTACTTTAATCCCTGGTATTTTTTTCTTCCTGTCCTTATAAAATCGATCTATTTCTAATAATGTGATTTAACAATTGCAGTGTGTTACTATTAACATGTAATTGTTGAGCCACACATACTTTTGGAAGCATAGACTTAAAAACTTCTAGTGTTGATTGTGTCAGACCTGAGTAACTGTCCAGCATTAATAGATCTCTGTCTGTGGAACCTCTTAACATTTCTTAGCATATGAGAACTAGAGATAGAATTCAGAAGAAAAACATCTGTAAAAATATATTTCAGACATTCTCATTTCCTTTAACAAAAAATAAATGGGTTGTTTTTTTTTCCTTTTGGACCCCAAAGCAGTAATCACTTTACAACTTACCAGCATACTAAACTTTTGTATTTAATATTTTGAATTGAATATTCAAACAAGTTTGTCAACATGTAACCTAATGGATTTGCCTCCATAAGTAGAGAATCATGTGGTTCCTCAAAGTTTAGGTGAGAGCATATTCAGTTTGTGGATTCTGAGCTGCTTAGTGATGTGAATTCTTGTTATCTAAATCTAGGCAAGCACAATAAGAGCCACGGTGAGGCCAGCATTATGTTATTGCAAAATACTGTAATAATTCATAAAATTAAAATAAATATAGACCATTTAATCATTTTTTAGTACACATGAATACATCAGAAGGCTTAAACACATAGTTTAGATGTGCATACATTTACTTCAAAGCAATGAAAATATATTTTCTGATCTTAAATGGCAATGGATATTTTGTTAGCTATTTTGCTAAAAATCTAGAAACACAAGTGAACAATATAAAAAACCTGTAAAGCAAATGTTATTTTATTTTTGTCCTGTTTTATAAATTTATTTTATGGCACATTATACCTTTTAATGGCCTTTGACATGTCACTATTGATTTTTAAATTTAAAAACTTGGAATGTTGCTTTGAACCAGGTTATTATAAAATAGCTGCTTTATCATTTATGGGAAAAAAACTTTTCTGTACAACTAGGATAGCTAGTTTTCCTGAGAAAAATTATTTATTTTTAAGTTTGTCCATTAAAAACTTGACCTGCCTTTTCACAAAGATGGATAAAATGAATTTATCATTTGTGTTTTGTCATTTATTTTAGTCCCAAAAAGTGCATCAAGTTTTGGAAGTATTTTGAATTCTTAAATCACAGCTAAGTAAATAAAAAAGAGACCATCATTAATACCAATTTGGACAAAATACTAATATGTTTAGGTATACATCATGCTTTCTCAAATTTACTCAATAACTTGCAGTATTTCATTCATCTAATGTTCTCTCTCTCCTTTCTCCCTCTCTCTCTTGCAACTGATATATAGATTTAAATTATAGATATTGATTTATAAAGTCTAGATAGGATGTATAGAAAGAAAAGTAATAATAATTTTATCTATTTTATCTTTTTTTAAATACATGTACTGCCATAGAATTCAAGATATTAAAACTAATATGGTTCAACAAACGAAATTAACAGTAAGCAGCATGAAAGCATATTGAATTTACTCTTAATATAGAAATGTTCTCAAATCACTTTTCTACCACAAGATGGACCACATTACATATTTGATAAAAGTCATGTGTACTTTTAAAGTATATTTTACTTATATCACCAAAACAGAATACTCTCTTAGACCATTTCTAAAATATCATAATTTCTGTAAATACATCTCAGTAATATGGTGATCAGCAAGAATATTGCTAATATCTTGATAAACCTGATATATGCTGCAGGGCTGAAATTCTAGCAATGTTTTCTGTAAGAAGCATATTTAATATACTTGTTTCATTTTGCAATAGAAAACAATCCAAATTATTATATATTATCTCTTTAGTGTAAAATGTTTGTGTTCTGCTTTTCAGTCTTTGCTTTTGACTCTAGTTTTCTATTATTATTTAATTAAGCTTTTGCTATTTGCCCTTCTCTTTTCCAAGGTAGACTATACAGTTTAACACATATTTATAAATTAATGTACCATTTACTATTAATTTCTCATTTGATAGCAGGGATATAAAAGAACATTGCCAAGGGAGTAGAGACAAAATACTTTTCATTTCATAACCTGCCAACTCGGGCAAAAATGAAGGTTGTTGATTCTTATTATTTAGGTTGACCATTAGCTAGAAGATTTATGATTTATTGAATTTTTTTTTTTGAGTTGTAGTCTCATTCTGTCACCCAGACTGGAGTGCAGTGGCCGCTCCCGGCCACTGCAGCCTCGACTTGCTGGGCTCCGGCGATCCTTCCG
>NW_007258966.1:54476-62174 GCF_000164805.1 Carlito syrichta | reverse complement strand
AGGCAGGTCTCGAACCCGCGGGCTCAGGCAATCCACTCACCTCAGCCTCCCAAAGTGCTGGGATTACTGACTGAGCCACCAAGCCCGGCTTATTGAATATTTTTAAAGATCAGTTAAATACACTCTATTCCATGCCCACAGATAATACCCTAATCTGAGCCAAATGTGTTGTAATGCCTGCCCAATTTCAGGATAAATTGTGTGGCTGACGTAGCTAAACAGAATAAATGTTTGTCACCACTAATGTGAATCAAAACAAATAATAATAAAAACAAAACCTCGGGAATTATTAATAAATTACTTATGTCATTTTCACAAATTAAAGAGAATACATTATAGTTTTCTAACTTTTGTGGGGCTATGAAACCCTTAGGCAGAGTGTGTATGAAAAGTTCTCACAGATAATACATTGTTTTTGAAATTTTCCTTTCTTTTCCAGTAATTGGTTCAATTTGGCTGACAATAAATTTAGAGTATCTATACACCACTGTATAACCTCTATAGACATATCCGTGTAATACCTGTTGTTGTATAAGGAGATTCAGTAGCACTTTAAAATTTATATTGACTTTATCCATCCTGGATCTTACCCAGGATGCCTATTTCTGACAGTATTCATGGAATAGATTTATGCTGTGAAAAGTACAGCATAATGTCTGTTACTACTACTAATAATAGCAAGCAAGCAAGAAATCCTTGCCTAGTACATGTAAGTTGTTTATTCATAGCCATCCACTATTATTATTGAATTCTATGTACCTAACCTGTTATAGTATAAAATAAAATTAATTTTTAAATTGTAGTTAACCTTTAGGAGCTTAAATTGCAAAATAATCACTTAAAGCATTATAAAGGTCAGAAATAAAAAAGAATGTAAAGTTGACCTTCATCAAAAAGTTTTACTTTCTGTACATGTAAATATTTTATTGTATCCTTTTTAGTAAATACATTTTATTTATAAAATATGCTATATGAACATCTGAGCAAATGCCTAAAATAGGTTTATTTACTCATTCCTAATATGTGATAATATTGAATCAATGTCTAATAACTTCTGTTTGTAAAGTTTTTTGTTCTAATCTTTACATGCTTAGTTTTCTTTTCTTTTCTTTTTTTTGAATTGGAGTCTCACTCTGTCACTCTGTCACCCAGACTGGAGTACAGCGGCCGCTCCCGGCCACCGCAGCCTCAACCTGCTGGGCTCTGGCTATCCTTCCGCCTCAGCCTTCCAAGTAGCAGGAACTACAGGCGCGCGCTATCACACCCGGCTAATTTTTTTTATTTATTGTAGAGATGAGGTCTCGCCTGCCCAGGCGGGTCTCGAACCTGCGGGCTCAGGTAATCCACTCATCTCAACCTCCCAAAGGCGCGGGATTACAGGCTGAGCCACTGAGCCTGGCTTAGTTTTTTTTTTCTAACCTAGTTAAAGTTTTTGCAAATTATTTCTGCTTATGTGGTGCAACTTGCTGCTGAACTGTAATTCCCTGCCTCTTGAACTTCAGGGTCTACCAAATACTGTGGTTCTTGTCAAAAGCCATTTCTCAAAGTAAAGCTTTAAATATGGCAAACAAACAAGATTTCTTCAGATTTAAATCTTTGATTTCTTTTCATTATTTTATAAAATGCTCTCTTAGAACATATTTCAAAAAACTAATTATTTATATTGAAAACACATCTATTAAACTTCTGACAGTAAGTAGTGATCCATAAAGAGCTACAATAGTGTTCATTTTTAATCATCATATCGTATTTCACAAATATAATAATATAAAATCTCTCTTCTTTTTATAGTATTTTACTATGAAATGGCACCATTGGAGCCATGATCACTTTGCCAACTGTGTGGAATTCTCTAGACATCAAAGTGAACTTTATCAGTTTAAGGGCATGCTAAAATATGACATCAAATATCTTCAAATCCAAGCATTTTACTCTCTATCAAAAGAATGGCCAGTGAATCATAAACAACAAAATTAGCTCTTGTTGCTGAAGGGACACTTGAAATTATGATCTGGCTCAGCATCCAGCTTCTTATCAGTTATACCAGTTTCCCTATTTAGCAGATGAAGACCAACAAGGTTAAGTGTCTCACATAAGTTGCATACCTGATAGACGTTGGAGTGGGAAATTGTACAATATTTGTAGTGTAATTATTTTTCCACAAACATCCATTTTTAACCTCCTTTTTTGGGATTGGTTCAGTCTTACAGAATTGTACAAATTAAGTACTTTTACAATGTCATTTTTTTTCTGTAAAATTCTAGTTGGAGCACTGAGAAATAAAGTTAACAGAAACTAACAGTAATGAGTTATTAAAACAACATGTAAAACAAAGCAAAAGTAAAATCAAAAGAGTCCATGTAAATGATTCATTCAGTAATTAATCATTTTTAGAAATCATAGAAATGTGTGCTAATAATTCATAACACATTAGAACAATGCAAAGCCAAGCAAATGTGGTCAGTGGACCAGTATTGAATCACAGACTGTTATTTGTCTGCAGTGGGACTAGGAAAAAGATTTAGAATAAGCATTTAGAAACTTTCATAGCAATTTGATAGTGTAATTATATATGTTGAATCAATAATCAAAAAAATCGGCTTTTATTTTGTGTATCTGTGGTTATTTCATTTTTAGTGATTCTTATTGTATTTCAGAAAAAAAGTATTAGTCCATGATGAGCTAGGAATTCTGAGAAGATTGATCATTTTTTTCCATTTTGAGTTGGAGTCTCACTCTGTCGCCCAGATTGGAATGCAGTGGCACGCTCACGGCCACCCCAGCGTTGGCCTGCTGGGTTATCCTTCTGCCTCAGCCTTCAAGTAGCCAGAACTACAGGTGTACACTACCACACCCGGCTAATTTTTTTGATTTATTGTAGAGCTGAGGTCTGGCCAAATTGCCCAGGCTGTTCTCGAACCCGACAACTCAGGCAATCCCCTCACCTCAGCCTTCCAAAGTAAGATCGATCTTTCACCAGAAGTAACTTGAGGAGCACTGTCTTACAGAAATATGCTTGAAAATCCTTAAGCTTGATTTTTCTGTCATTTTATGTGCATGTTGCCAAAGGTATATCGAACTCACTCTTAGGTTTGTTATACACAGGATTCTATCACTTGTTTACTAAAAAAAAGAAAAAAGAAAGAAAGAAAAAACACAGGTATGTCTTTTAGAACTACTTTAATGCGTATTAATATTGATGTTGCATTAACTAGGTTTACATGGACTGCCAGGAGAGAAGGGGGATCTGGGACCTCCTGGGTTTGATGTTCCAGGACCCTCTGGTGAAAGAGGCAGTCCAGGGATCCCTGGAACACCTGGTCCTTTGGGACCTCCAGGATCACCAGGGCTCCCAGGAAAAGCAGGTGTCTCAGGATTTCCAGGTAATTTGTTTAAAGTTTTCTCTGATTTGGATTCAGGAAATTGAAAGTAATGTGACTCTGGTAGATTATTATGATGTTGTACTTTTCTGGATTGACACTCTCCCTTAAGGAAGAACTGTAAACATCTTTGTGGGAAATTCATTTTGCTATTTGCACTATATTCTTCCTCTGTGAAATTTCCAGTTATATGTTACTGTATGACAAACAACTTTGAGTCAGGATAACTTGACTGGACCATTTATCTCTAACCCACATAACTCCAACTGGAGTGGCTGAGGCTGAAAGAGCTACTTCTAAGGTGGCACTTCTCTGACACCTGGGTATTCTTTGGCTCACATGGTATCTCATCATTCATGGTGCCTCTTCACAAGGCTTGTGTTCCTCACATTGTGGTTATATCAGGTTAGTTGTTCTCTTTCCATCGCAGCTGAATTCCAATAGAGAGAATCCAAAAAGCCAAAAGTGAATGTTCCAGGAACCCCAGATAGAAGCTGCAAGACTTTTTATGATCTGGCATTGGAAGTCACACAGTGTCGTTAAGTCAAAAGTGAGACACAGAGTCAGCCCTGGTTTCGGGGAAGGGAGTTATACTAGTGTATATATACTGGGAAGTATGCTTCATTTAGGGACCATCTTTAAGGAACTGGTACTAAAGCGAGATTCTTTGTTTATGAATATCAACAATAGTGGGCACTAAGGTTACAGCAGATGTAAGGAGTTAAAACTTAACAGTCTTCCCTCCAACCTTCAATAGTTTTCCAGCTGACATCTTAAAGCTTACTTTTTATCTTTAAAAAGTCAAAAAAAAAGACAAAAGTTACTTACTAATATTCTCTAAAGGTGCCAAAGGTGAAATGGGTATGATGGGACCTCCAGGCCCACAAGGACCTTTGGGAATTCCTGGCAGGAGTGGTGTTCCTGGTCTTAAAGGTAATATTCAGAGTTTGCTACCAAATGTGTATGAGAGAAAAAGTTAAACATTGCTTTATGTCAATGCAGAATATTTTGTTTGCTTTAAAATGAGCAATACTTAGTCGTGTTTTGTTTCCATGTAATAGGGCATTTAAATAAGTTGTGTTTACAATTTGGTAGCATTCTTATTTTGGACATCATGAAACATGGCAAACGCTTAGCTCAGAGTAATAAAATATAAGGATTAAGCTTTGAATTTTTTTCAGTCTATATCATTGTCAAGAAATTCCAGAAGAAAGAGGGATTGTTATCTGAGTGTAAAAATGTGTGTGCGCAAGTAATTCATAGACAATAACCAGGCTGCATAAAGGTGTTGAGTGGCTAGTGGTCTACTCAACTATGAAACATATGAATAATTTTATATGCATTAATCCTGGATGGTAAAACCGATCTTTTGTGTATTCCACACACATGTTGATTTTAGGTGATGACGGCTTGCAGGGTCAGCCAGGACTTCCCGGCCCTGCAGGAGAGAAAGGTGGTAAAGGAGAGCCTGGCCTGCCAGGCCCTCCTGGACCAATAGATCCAAGTCTTCTGGGCTCAAAAGGAGAGAAGGGGGAACCTGGCTTACCAGGTGAGTGAATTGCATTTATTTATAAATACCTTTTCTGGTATATCTGAAGTTTAATTTTTAAATAGCATGAAAAGTGATTTGTGATACAAAATTTGCCAACAAAAAGCACTTAGATGCATCAAATTTTGGTAATATTAATTTTCACTTGATTCATACTGTTTTGCTGATCAACTTTTGAATATAGTTGAATATAGTTTTGTAGTTTACCTCTTATGAGCTGTAAGGTTTTAGAATTGACAATTATCTACAAGCATTCTAAAAAGTAGTATAGGATGTGATAGAGAGAAAAGGATATATAACCACAATCACTTGGAAAACAGATTTCAATGTTTAGGAAATGTGTTGGTCTTTATCACTATTTTTCTCCCTGAAACAAGATAGGGATGAAAGGTGCATTGTTGTACTGCAGTGTTTTGATATCCATATCATATTTGACTTTTGAATACACTTCACTGTTAGTCTACCTTAGCAGAATAAACAAATATTTAACTGTGAATAGCCAAGCCCAGCCCTGAGGGAAGTCACTGAAAGTAGGTCTGGGGAGCAACTGTGTTATTATAGTTATTTTATTAGAAGCAAATAAAGTGGAAAGTATAGCCTAGTTTTTTTTACTAATTTAAAAAATCATTTTTTCTTCTCATAGAAATATAACATGTTCATAACAATATATCATAAAACATGTAAGCATAAGTCATATAAAACACAACTCAATCTTTATAGAATATCTTTTCACACAATATGGAACTTTAAAACTAGAAATGTTTATAAACAGCTTGTAGCAAAGTTCGGGACTCTTTTTTTATGTTCTAAACATTAATGTTGCCATACTTTGTAGGCATGTGAATGTGTGTGTGTACACAGATGTTTTCTTTACCTATGAGTAGGATTTGGTGAAATTTTTCCTCAAAACAAGAGTTGAAGATATTATTGGAGTTTTGTGTATAGTCATGAAAGAGGCAATGACAACTAATTTTTTATTATTGCTACCATGAGATGTCTTTCTTGGCTTACCCCTTGCAAGACTTTTTATCTTTCAGTTGTGCTTTCTGTATAATATGGGAAATAAGCTGTACTTGACTTCTGCTATAGGATTATTAAATATAGTCAGACTTGAAGAGATAACCTAGAGATTATTGGTTCTATTTTTTTCATTTTATGCTGTAAGAAAATGAGGCCCAAAGAGGACAGTGGCTGAATCATTGAGTGCTCTGAATTTCTTGGTAGTAGGTAAATAAAAAGTGGAGAATTTTAGGATGGGTACCGTGCTAATGGCTCATACTATATCAGAATATCATCAGTTCCTTTAGTTCACAAAGTTTAAAACTTTAGGAGCTTGCTTTACAAAATTATTTAATGGATTAACAACATTAGCCTAACTTGTCTCTTCTATCATTGTTGGAAGGCATTCCTGGAGTTCCAGGGTCAAAAGGTTTCCAGGGTTTGCCTGGAGACCCAGGACAACCTGGCCTGAGTGGACAACCTGGCTTATCAGGACCACCAGGTAAGTGTGATTATTTGTAGCAATTGGGTGGTTGGTCTTGTGTATTTTTCATGTTTGATGATGCTTTGGATTTGGTTATGGTCATATTCTTAGGTAGGTACTGAAATATGGAGTTCACTTTTGCCAAGGAAGTTGCCATTTTTCTCGAGTTTCATCAGATAAGATTTGTAGGATATTTTGCCTTGCTCATTATGTTTCTTCTTTTTATGGTAGTAGAGTATACACAGAATCAGAAGTATGATCCAAGTAAGGTGCTATGTTTTATTATATACATTGCAACATTTATAAATAAAACAATTATCTGGTGAGAGCCTGAATAATTCACATTTTCCAGTTTTTTACCTTCAGAAAAGTAAATCATTAAACCATGTAAGACATATAGCTGTTGATTCTATTTTTTAATTTTTCTAGGGATGAAAATTTCACAACCTCTCTTTGTACTTGGTTACATTAATCACCTTAATAGTCAACATGGGTTTTTTTCTTATTCCCAATAAAATTCTGTCTTTCTTCTTCTTAAGCCATTTTCTTTTAGTTTGGCCCCCAAGGAAATATAAACCAGTTGTCCTTGTTCTTATAAGATCCCTTAACTTCAGCTATTTGCTCTAGACTCCACACCACATTGCCTTTATGCAGTTGGAAAGAGGAATTTTCTCCTTGTCTCTCCCTCACTTCCAAGTTGGAAGTTGCTGTGAAAGAAAAGACAAATGTTTTTTAAAAGCTTAAGGCAGCACTGTGATCCTTGGAAAATAGAAAATGACATTACAGAGCTCAAGCACCTATATGCTAAAGGGAAGAAAAAGTGCAATCAAAGCAGCTATGCCTGTTGGGGTTGATTGCTCAGTATCCCTCCATTATCTCCCCATCTTAACTCTCCCTGGCCTGATGTAGTAGGGCTGTATCATGACAGGTTACCACCTTTTCTCTTCCTGATCTCATGTAATCAGGCTCTACATAGGAAAGTCGTTTCTGAATATTTTAAAAGCAAACTTATTATATTGGATTTTCTGTGAAAATGCAATAAGAGTAATTATACACAAATAACAAATAGGACATCAGGTGATATAGAATTGTTTTAAGGCAAGAAACAAGATGTCTTGGTAATTTTTTTTTAAGTTGCATTAGGGTATTAGGAGTCCTCTATTACCATGACTGTATATTTTTTCTTTTTTGTAATTTTAAAGATGTGGGGTGCAATTCAGGGTTAGGCATACAAATGTTCATTGTGCAGGTACCCTTGTTGGTGAGGAGTGCCCCCCCCCCGGCAG
>NW_007258966.1:53316-54105 GCF_000164805.1 Carlito syrichta | reverse complement strand
TTTTTTTTTTTGAGTTGGAGTCTCACTGTTGCCCAGACTGGAGTGCAGTGGCCGTTCCCGGCCACCGCAGCCTTGACCTGCTGGGCTCCGACGATCCTTCTGCCTCATATGTACCACATTTTTTATCCGGTCCAGCTTCAATGAGCAACATGATTGGTTCCATATTTTTGTTATTGTGAATAGAGCTACAACAAACATACATATGCAGGTATCCTTTTGGTGAATGATTTGAGTTCCTCAGGGAATATTCCCAATAGGGGAATTACTGGGTCATATGGAAGGTAAATTTCTGGTTCTTTCAGAAATGATTACGCTGTTTTCAAAAGAGGTTGCACTAGTTTGCATTCTCACCAGCAGTGTAGAAGCATTCCTTTTTCTCCACATCCTCGCCAGCATCTGCTGTTTGTTTTATTAATGATGGCCATTCTTATGAGCTTAAGTGGTATCTCAATGTGGTTTGATATGCATTTCTCTGATGATGAGTGAGGCTGAGCACTTTTTCATGTATCTGTTGGCTGCCCGTATATCTTCTTTTGAGAAGTGTCTATTCCTGTCTTTTGTCCACTTTTTAATGGGGCTGTTTATTTTTTTCCTTTCAGCTTTTTTGAGTTCCTTGTAGATCCTAGATGTTAGGCCTTTTGTCAGATATACAGTTGGCAAATATTTTTTCCCATTCTGTGGGCTGTCTTCCTACTCTCTTGATGGTTTCTTTTGCTTTGCAGAAGCTCATTAATTTGATGAGGTCCCACTTGTCTGTCTTATCTCTTATGGTATGGGCACTTGGGATTT
>NW_007258966.1:51185-53296 GCF_000164805.1 Carlito syrichta | reverse complement strand
TGATTTATGTAGAGATGAGGTTTGCCAAGTTGCCCAGGCGGGTCACGAACCCGCGGGCTCAGGCAATCCACTCACCTCAGCCTCCCAAAGGCACGGGATTACAGGCTGAGCCACTGAGCCCGGCTTGCATTTTCTAAGATTCTTATAGTTTGAGGTTTTATGTTTAGGTCTTTGATCCATTTAGAGTTAATTATTGTGTATGGTGATAGGTAGGGATCCTCTTTCAAATTTCTGCATGTGGTTAGCCAGTTTTTCCAGCACCATTTACTGAATAGTTTCTCCTCTCCCTAGTGGTTGTTGTTGGAGGCTTTGTCAAATATGAGTTGGTTGAGAAATTGAGGTTTTGCTTCTGGAATCTCTATCCTGTTCAGTTGGTCTATATGCGTGTTCTTGTTCCAATACCAGGCTGCTTTGATTACTGTAGTCTTATAGTAAAGTCTGAAGTCAGGGAGTGTGATACCTCCTGCTTTGTTTCTTTTGCTAAGGATTGTTTTGGCTCTTTGTGGTTGTGGATGTTTCCATATGAATTTCTGTACTGTCATTTCCAGGTCTGAGAAGAATGATGTTGGTAATTTAATGGGTATTGCGTTGAATCTGTAGATTGCCTTTGGTAGGATGGACATCTTAACAATGTTGATTCTTCCTATCTGTGAGCATGGAATATTTTTCCATTTGTTTGTGTCTTCTTGAATTTCTTTGAGCAGTGTTTTGCAGTTCTCATTGTTAAGGTCTTTCACTTCTCTGGTTAGGAAGATGCTGAGATATTTCATTTTTTGTGTGTGGCCATAGTGAATGGGATTGTGCTTCTTAATTGGGTCTCTGCCTGCTTGCTGTTGGTGTATAGGAATGCAACTGTCTTTTGCACATTAATTTTGTATTCTGAGACTTTGCCAAAGTCCTTTATCACTGTAAGCAGGTTTTTGACAGATTCTCTTGGATTTTCAAGGTATACAATTATGTCATCAGCAAAGAGGGATAACTTGACTTCCTCTTTTCTTATTTGGATACCCCTGCTTTCCTTCTCTTGTCTAATTGCCCTAGCTAGGACTTCCAACACAATGTTGAACAAGAGAGGTAAGAGTGGGCAGCCTTGCTTTGTTCCAGTTTTCAGGGGAAATGTTTCCAGTTTCTGTCCATTTAGCGATATGTTAGCTATGGGTTTATCGTAAATGGCACTTACTATATTGAGGTATGTCCCTTCTATACCTAGGTGTTTGAGGGTTTTTATCAAGAAGGGATGATGGAGTTTATCAAAAGCTTTTTCTCCATCTAATAAGATAATCATATGGTTCTTGTTTTTACATCTGTTGATGTATTTTTTTTTTGAGTTGGAGTCTCACTCGGTCGCCTAGACTGGAGTGCAGTGGCCGCTCCCGGCCACCGCAGCCTCGCCTGCTGGGCTCCGGCGATCCTTCCGCCTCAGCCTTCCAAGTAGCCGGAATTACAGGCATGCGCTACCATGCCCGGCTGATTATTTTTGATTTATTGTAGAGATAAGGTCTCCCCGCCCAGGCAGGTCTCGAACCCACGGGCTCAGGCAATCCACTCACCTCAGCCTCCCAAAGGCGTGGGATTACAGGCTGAGCCACCGAGCCCGGCTGCATTTTTTTTTTTTTGAGTTGCAGCCTTACTCCGTCACCCAGGCTGGAGTGCAGTGGCACGCTCATGCCCACTCCAGCATTGATCTGCTGCACTCCGGCGATCCTTCTGCCTCAGCCTTCCAAGTAGCTAGAACTGCAGGCACACGCTCCCATGCCTGGCTAATTTTTGATTTATTGTAGAGATGAGGTCTTGTCAAGTTGCCCAGGCTGGTCTTGAACCTGCGTGGGTTCAGGCAATCCACTCGTCTCGGCCTCCCAAAGTGCTGGGATTACAGGCTGAGCTACCGAGCCTGGCCTATTTTGTGAATATTTTATGTGCTTTTTTGTTGTTGTTTTTTTTTTTTAGTTGGAGTCTCACTCTGTTGCTAAGTGAGGGGGGAAAATAAACCCTTTAGACTCAGAGAGAGTAAATGTTTTACCCAGTGCCGGGCTCGGTGGCTCAGCCTATAATCCCGCGCCTTTGGGAGGCTGAGGTGAGTGAATTGCCTGAGCCCGCGGGTTTGAGACCCA
>NW_007258966.1:35877-51165 GCF_000164805.1 Carlito syrichta | reverse complement strand
AGTAGCCGGAATTACAGGCATGCGCTACCATGCCCGGCTGATTTTTTTTGATTTATTGTATAGATGAGGTCTCGCTGCCCAGGCGGGTCTCGAACCCGCGTGCTCAGGCAATCCACTCATCTCAGCCTCCCAAAGGCACGAGATTACAGGCTGAGCCACTGAGCCCGGCTGTTGATGTATTTAATTACATTTATGGTCTTGCGAATATTGAACCAGCCCTGCATCTGGGGATGAAGCCTACTTGGTCATGGTGGATGATTTTTGAGATGTGGTTTTGGATCCAATTTGCTAGAATCTTGTTGAGGATTTTTGCGTCTAAAGGATATTGGCCAGTAGTTCTCTTTTTTTGTTGGATCTTTACCCATTTTGGGTATCAGTGTGATGTTAGCTTCATAAGATGATTTGGGGAGAATTCCATCTTTCTCAATTGCCTGGAATACTTTCAGTAGTATTGGTATCTGCTCCTCCTTACACATTTTGGAAAATTCTGCTGGAAAGCGATCTAGTCCAGGGCTTTTTTTTTTTTTTTGTAGATAGTTTTCTTATGATAGTGTCAATTTCCTGGGTTGGTATTGGTGTACTTAGTGCCTCAATGTCTTCTTGTTTCAACCTGGGGAGGTTGTGTGATGTAAAAATGTCCTCCATTTCATTTAGGTTATCAAGTTTGTTTCCATATAGGTGTGCATAGTAATTTTTGATAATCTTTTGTATTTCTTTGGGGTCAGTTGTGATTTGATCTTTTGTATTTCCGATTGTGTTTATTTGGACTCTTACTCTCTTTTTCTTGGTCATTCTGGCTAGAGGTCCATCAATCTTGTTATTTCTTTCAAAGAGCCAACTTTTTGGGTTTTTTTTATGTTTTTCTATGATATTTTTGTCTTCGGTGTCCCATATTTGGTCTCCTATATTGGTGTTTTGAATTTTTCTACTAAAGTTAGGGTTTTGGTGATCTTCTCTTTCCAGCTCCCTTAGGTTAGACTCTCAATTTGTGATCTTTCCATTTTCTTGATGTGTGTTTGTAGAGATATAAATTCCCGTCTTAGATCTGTTTTCATGCCATCCCAGAGGTTTTGGTAAGTTGTTTTTTCATCTTCATTTGCTTCCAGGAATCTTTAATTTCTGTCTTGATTTCAGTGTTGACCCAATAGTTGTTCAGCATCATGCTGTTTAGTGTTCATGTCTTTGTGGACTTTGGGGAAATTTTGTTGATGTTGATATCTATTTTTATTCCACTGTGGTCTGAGAACATGCATGGCAATATTTCAGCCTTATGGAATTTGTTTATCTTGATTTATGGCCAAGGATGTGATCTATATTGGAGTACATTCCTTGTGGTGATGAATAGAATGTATATTCTGTGTTTGTTGAGTGGAATATTCTGTAGGTATCTATAAAGTGCTTTTGGTTCAGTGTCAAGTTTAGGTTCTGAATCTCCTTGTTTTGCCTTGATGAACTCCCTAGAGCTGTTAGTGGAGTATTCAAGTCCCCTGCTATAATAGTGTTAGAGTCAATATCTTTTTTTAATTTACTTAGTATTTGCTTTATGATTGCTGGTGCTCGTGTGTTGGGTGCATATATGTTTAATGGATATTTCTTGTTGATGAGTTGAACCTTTTATCATTATGTAATGTCCTTTTGTATCTTTTTAAAGTTTTGATAGCTTAAAGGTTATTTTGTCTGATATTAAGATTGTGACTCCTGCCTTCTTTTGTGATCCATTTGCCTGGAAACTCATTTTCCATCCTTTCACTTTGAGTATGTGTGTGTCCCTTGTAGTGAGATGAGTCTCCTGGATGCAGCAAATAATTGGGTCATGGTTTCTTATCCAGTTTGCCATTCTGTGTCTTTTCAGTGGTGCAGTTAGTTCATTCACATTCAGGCTGATTATTGAAATGTGATTGTTTATTCCTGTCTTGGGGTTCTTATAAAGTATTTTTCTTTGCTTGTTTTCTTTTGGCTTTGGAGTTAATATATATGTGTTTCTTCAAGTTTTTTGTTGCACTGTATTCTCTGTTGATTTCTGTATTCTGCTGTTCTCTTGGGAAGTGTGTAGTCATTCTTTTTTTTTTTTCTTTCTTCTCTGTCTAATACCTTTATAAGTGTCTCCTGTAGAGCTGGTCTGGAAGTTGCATATTCTCCTAGGGATTGGATGTCTGGGAAGGATTTTAATTCTCCATCACTAATGAAGATGAACTTGGCTAGACAGGAAATGCTTGGTTGAAATTGTTTATCTTTGAGGACTTTGAATATAGGTCTCCAGTCCCTTCTTGGTTATAGTGTTTCTGTCAATAGGTCTGCTGCTATTCTGATTGGCTTTCCCTGGTGGGTAGTCTGACCTTTCTCTCTTGCTACCTTTAGGATTTTTTCTTTGGTGCCTACTTTGTGTAGGCGAATTGCTGTGTGTCTAGTGGTTGGTCTTCTCACTTGATGTCTTGTGGAGGTTCTCTGTATCTCTTGTGCTTGGCTGGTCACATCTCTGGTGAGATGGGGAAGTTTTCTTGGATTACCTGGAATACTTGCTCCAAGTTGTTTTCCATTTCCCTTTCTTCTGTGATACCAATCAGGCATAGGTTCGGTCTCTTGAAATAATCACACATCTCTTGTAGGCTTTGTTCTTTCTTTCTGAGTTTTCTTTCTGTTTTTTACAGATCAGGTTAATTCCATGTTCTGGTCTTCAAGTTCTGAGATTGTTTCTTTAGCTATATTTATTCTGCTTTACATGTTTGTCATCTTGTTATGTATGTCCTGGGTGAAATTTTTTATTGCCAAAATCTCTGTTACAAGTTCTTTCAGTGTTGCATCTTGTCTTTCTTGAATTTTATTCACTCTTTCCATCCATTCCCTAATCCTTGTCATATTCTGGGGTCGGTCGTTGGTGACTTCCATTGTTTGGGCTCTGAAGTCTTATTTTACAGGAGTTTTGTCTTTGGTACACTTGAAATTGCCTGAGATCTTCCTTTGGTT
Source organism: Carlito syrichta (assembly GCF_000164805.1). Classification (NCBI taxonomy): domain Eukaryota; kingdom Metazoa; phylum Chordata; class Mammalia; order Primates; family Tarsiidae; genus Carlito; species Carlito syrichta. The sequence goes on along the minus strand of NW_007258966.1, from coordinate 48,201 downwards.
TTTCCTCATTTGTGACAGATCTCTTGTTTTTCTCTTTAGTTCTGTTATTCAGTGACTGTGGGAGAGGCTTTCACTTCTAATGTTTGCTCAGCCCCCTATTCTTCCCTGATCTGGGTTCTGGATTTGTTCTATTTTGTTTTTATTTTTTATTTTTTTGAGTTGGAATCTCACTCTGTCGCCCAGACTGGAGTCAGTGGCTGCTCCCGGCCACTGCAGCCTCAACCTGCTGGACTCGATCCTTCCACCTCAGCTTTCCAAGTAGCAGAACTACAGGTGCACACTACCACACCCGGCTAATTTTTTGTTTTATTGTAGAGATGAGGTCTCACCAAGTTGCCCAGGCAGGTCTTAAACCTGCAGATTCAGGAAATCCACTCATCTCAGCCTCCCAAGGCACGGGATTACAGGCTGAGCCACCAAGCCCGCCTTGTTCTATTTTGAAACAGGACTGTGGGTGGGAAACTTTGCTGTCTCTTATAGTTTTGAAAGTCGAATTAGGTAGAGAATGGGGAACTAGGATTTAGAAATTTATTGCTAATCACAGTGTTCACTGACTGTGGTATGTTTTCCCTGAGACCCGCTCCTCACCACCACTCTATATGATGATGCAATGGGTACATGTGTGTACTCCCACTGATCTCTCTGGAGGTCTTCCTTGTCCTTTTCTGGCCACATCCTTTGTCCCATGGCTGAATCAGTGTGGGCGTGGGGCATCTGAGATTCAGTACTTGTCCTGGTCCTCCGAAGTTTGTTTTTTCAGGATATTATTACTTCTGGGTCTCAGTCAATCCCCGAGTAGTTGATCCACTGGTCACAGAGATCAGGTCTGTTGTTCCATGGTGAGCAAAAGAGCACTTTCCTGCCCCATTTTCAAGATGATAGCAGGGTGCTTCTTTCATTTTCTCCTGTCGGACTCTGTCTCTGGGCTCCCTCCACAGCCCTTGCTGCCAGTGTCCAGCCAGTCGCTGAAGTGGTGAGGCAAAGGATGGGGCCAGCAGTCTCTCCCGATGTAGTGGTTAGGCAGAGACTGGAGCTGATAGGCTCTCACTGCCATCTTTGCAGCAAAACTTTTGTCAGTTAAAAAAAATGGCACTCAGCTTCTGTGACCTAGAAAGTGCCAGGGACCAAGCAGAGCATCTGCAACACCAGCTGCTTCATCAAGAGTACCCTGACCACTTGCTCATCAACCCCCACTTAGTCAGTCTCTCCCAGCATCTTTTTCCCAGGAAGGTTTTTGTTTGTTTTAAAAAATGGCCTTTGGCTTCTGCATCTCGGGAAGCACTAGGGTCCCAGCCAAGCAACTATGGCACCAACTGCTGCACCAGGAGAGCCCTGGCAGTTTGCTCCTGAGCCCTCACTTAATCAGTCACTTGCACACCAACACACTCACCAACATATACAGAAAATTTTCCGTACACTCAGTCACTCACACAAGGACTCACATAGTCTGATTGGCTTGGCCACCATCTTCAGTTCATACTTCACCATGACTATATTGTAATATATTCCTAAGGATATTTCTTCCATAACTCTTGCTTGTTTTACACTGAGTTATATCTATGGACCTTAATCATATAATTAATATTTAATCTAATCAACCCCATGCTTGTATTTCAATTACTGCCCATTCCAAAAACTGCAACACTAATATTGCTGACTTGTCTTAACTTCACCAATTTGACCTTTGTAGGTCCTAAGGGTAACCCTGGTCTCCCTGGGCAGCCAGGACTTATAGGACCTCCTGGACTTAAAGGAACCATGGGTGATATGGGTTTTCCAGGTGAGTGATGAAAGTCTCTCAGATATTTAGTTCCATTAATGGAAGGTGATTTGCTATTGTTTTAATCAGAGAAGAAATTAATTTTGATATAAACAGTTTGTGACAATATCTAAGGTAATCAGTGGGTAGAGCTTCCTTGTTATATAAATATTTGAAGTGAGAATTAAGGGACCAAGCCTTGGAAACCTTAGAAGTTAGAATTCACAAACATATCTTTTCTTTAACTATATTCTTTCCATTTAAACTTCCAAAAAATAGGTTTTTATGTAAACATGGTTGTGAAGCTTATTATATAAATTAGGGTTTGCAGAATTTTAATATATCTTTTTGCTTAGTCATATGCATCTGAGTTATGCCACAGATAAAATTCTTGTATAAAATAATTCTATATTACATATTTTCAACAGGCCCTCAGGGTGTAGAAGGACCCCCTGGGCCTCCTGGAGCTCCTGGACAACCTGGCTCCCCAGGATTACCTGGACAGAAAGGAGACAAAGGTGATCCTGGTGTTTCAAGCATTGGTCTTCCAGGTCTTCCTGGCCCAAAGGTAATTATATTCCAGGCATATGCCTGAGAGGATGTGATTTTTTTAATATTGTACTCATTCTTAATTTTTCATTAAACAGACTATAAAATGGCATGGTATATTTTGGATAAGAGTTCTGTTCCTTCTCTTTTCTATTAGTTTATAAGAAAATCTGTCTTAAGGTTTGCAGTCAGTATAAAAATAAAAAGAAAAAAACCTTTTGATTTCTTTGTTTTCCCTCTTAACCTCTTATCTTAATCTCTCTTTTATCTTTTTTATTCTAGATTTTTTTTTAACTTTTAAATCTTTTATTTTAAAGATGTGGGGTAAAATTCAGGATTAGGTATACAAATGTTCATTATGCAGGTACCCTTGTTGATGAGGTGTGCCCCCCTCCCCTAGCAGTTTCCCTCAGCTGCCAATCCCACACCCCTCCCCTGCCTGGCAGTTTTCCATTACAGCCAGTCCCCTTCTCATAGCACTGTGATATTAGTTCAGTGTCCGCTTATGAGTGAGAACATATGGTACTCTGTTCTTTGTTTCTGTGATAGATCACTGACTATGAAAGACTCTAAGTTCATCCAAGTTGCTGGAAAGTCCATATGTTTGTCTTTCTTTTTGACTGCATAATACTACATTGTGTATATGTTCCACATTTTTTTTATTCAGTCCAGTTTCGATGGGCAGCATGTTCCATTCCATGTTTTTGCTATTGTGAATAGTGCTGTAATAAACATGTGTGTGCAGGTATCTTTTTGGTAGAATGACTTGAGTTCCTCCGGGTATGTTCCCAATAGGGAGATTACTGGGTCGTATGGAAGATCAATTTCTAGTTCTTTCAGAAATCACCACACTGTTTTCCTAAGAGGTTGCACTAGTTTGTATTCCCACTAGCGATGTAGACGCGTACCTTTTTTTCCACATCCTTGCCAGCATCTATTGTTGTTTGTTTTTATTAATGATGGCTATTCTTACTGGGATTACGTGTTATCGCAATGTGGTTTTGATTTGCATTTCTCTGATGATTAGTGAAGCTGGGCACTTTTTCATGTGTCTGTTGGTTGCCTGTATATCTGGGAAAACTGACTGATCATATGCAGCAGTTTGAAATAGGACCCCTCCCTATCACCATACACAAAAATTAACTCTAAATGAGTCAAAGACCTAAACGTAAAACCTCTAACTATAAGAATCTTAGAAAATGCAGGAGACCCCCTTATGGAAATTGGAACTGGCAACCAATTCCTGATTTAAAAAAAAAAACCCCAAATGCCCAGTTTGTAAGAGATGATAGACAAGTGGGACCTCATCAAACTGAAAGGCTTCTGCAAAGCAAAAGAAACGATCAAGAGAGCAGGGAGACAGCCCATAGACTAGGAAAAAATATTTGGCAACTGTATATCTGACAAAGGCCTAATATCTAGGATTTACAAGGTACTCATATGTGCCGAAAGGACAAAAGCAGCCCTATTCAAAAGTGGGTAAATACACAAATCTCTCTTCTCTTAATCTCTGAGTACATTTATATTAACCAACAACATAGTTTTGCCTGTTTTTGGTGTTTCCTTTTTAGTGATGGAGTTGTTGGTCTCTGTCTTAATATTATTATTAACTAATTATGAAAAGGCCTATAGACACAGTAACCTAAACGGTTAATTAAAATGTAGAGCCGGGCTCGGTGGCTCAGCCTGTAATCCCGTGCCTTTGGGAGGCTGAGGTGAGTGAATTGCCTGAGCCCGTGGGTTCGAGACCCGCCTGCGCAGCAAGACCTCATCTCTACAATAAATCAAAAAATCAGCCGGGCGAGGTAGCGCATGCCTGTAATTCTGGCTACTCGGAAGGCTGAGGCGGAAGGATCGCCGGAGCCCAGCAGGTCGAGGCTGCGGTGGCTGGGAGCGGCCACTGCACTCCAGTCTGGGCGACAGAGTGAGACTCCAACGAAAAAAAAAAAAAATTAAAATGTAGTAGTACTCTTAACTGCTTATCTAAGATAGTTCTCTGAATACAGTTATACATTCCCCTCTACTCCTCTGGTCAACGTGAAAACTTTGGTGGTATTTCTCAAGTAATCAAATTCAGAATTTGTTTTAGAATCGTTGTACTCAACAGGGATTTATTGACAACTGCTTAGCTCCATGTCAAAAGGTAATAACTCACCTAATCATGCAGTCAGATCATAAAGCTAAGGAGTATTATAAAAGGAATTACAGTTTTCAGTTTGCATGGAATTAGTGGAAATTCCCTCTGAAATAAGAATTTACTGAATTATACTTAAAGGTAATTTCTGTATTATAGTATATAAAAAGACATTAGTTTGGTTAGTTGGTCAACATACTAAAGAGATAATCAAGAAAAGTTTTGCATATTAATTACAGTTTAACAATGTAAAGTTTATTGAAGTGAATTTTGCTTTTCTTTGTTATATTTAGATTTTACCAGTAATATATGAATATATACTTTTATTAAATATAATAATATAGAAATATAAAAAGTAAAAGTGAAAATCTTCATGTCCCATCCTCTTTTCTCCATTCCTTTCCCTGTAAAGGCCTATTGTCAATAATTGATGTATAAATTTGAATCTCCTGTTCTGCACTTTTATATACATGCATATAGAAGTTTGTTTTTTCTGCATATTTTGTATATGTGGAATCATAGTATACATGCTATTCTGTACCTTCTTTTCTCACATATATCTTTTTTCTTTCTTTTTTCAATATATCTTAGACAATTTTCTTTGTCGTTGTACATTATATCTGAGGACACATGTATAACGATTTATACTGGATAGATTCCTAAAAGAGAAATTACTGAATCAAAGGATAAGTCAATTAATTTTTTGCCTTTAAGTTTTTATGATAATAGTAACATATGAACTTGATTTTAAAAATACAACTAATATGAAAATATGTGAAATGAGAAGTCATTTTTCTACATGTTCAGAAATCTCAAGCCCCCAGTTCTTTCCTATGGTAGCTGCTTTTAGCAGTTTCTCATATATTCTTCCATAAAAAGGTTTATGGATGCATATATATCTGTATATATAAGATTTCATTAATTTTAAGATTCATTTTTACACTAAAAAGTATCTGCTACTGGAATTCATATTATGATGAAAACCATATCATAATTAACATGGAAATCTTTTTTCCTCAATTGTTGATACATGAAATGATTCTGAATCTTCCAAATGTAAATATCTTCTTACATTTTTATTTACATATATGAAATCATAGTGTACATTTGCTCTATATGTATCTATCATCACTTGGTAAGTCTTTGCAAACTCTGTTTAAAAGCTTATAAATACATGCCTCATTATTTTTCATAATTATATAGTATGTTTTGTGTGGGTTCACTATAAATAATTTAACCTGTTATGAATACTAAAGTTGTTTCTATAGTTTCATGACTGGAAGCATATGTTGCACTGGAGATTCTTATCCATATCTTACTTACATATCTTAAGAATCTTTGGTAACTAATGCCATAGAATAAATTCTGAGCAGAGTTGCTGGATTCTAGTATATAGGTGCCTTTTTAATAGTGATAGTTACTGTCAAATTTTTCTGTTAAATAACTCTACTCCTTTAATACTTTCATGATTAGTGTAAGAAATTTCTATTTTCTCCTCATTTTACAAATACTGAGTGTTATCTTTTTTTAATTTCACTAATCTAATGGGTGAAGTTATATATCATTATTGTTTATGTATGAATGTTCCTGATTACAAATGAGGTTTCATATGTGTATATATCTTCTATAAATCACCTATTCACATTCTTTGCTTCTTTTTTAAGGAGAGGATTTAGTTATGTTATTCCTACTGATTTTTTTTAGATAAGAAGATATAATTTATTTAAAAAATAAATGAGAGAGAGAGTGAGAAAGAAAGAGGAGATTCACCTCCTCAATGCAGGGAAGGGGGCCAAAACCAGGAAGCATGGTGACAGCCATAGTTCAAAGAACACATGACCACACCAGAGTCTAGTAGGCAATGGCAAAATGGCCCCTACTAATTTTTAAAAGTATAATACAAACAGTGAAGATGCTGCACTTATTTTCTCCCAGTCAGTTGTTTGTCTTATAACATTGCTTACTGTGTATTTCTTATGTAGATGTTTAAATTTTTTCACATATGTAATGTGAATTTTGTACTCATTCATTTATTCATTCATAAAATATCTGTTGAGTATATATGATGTATCAGGTTCTGTTTCAGGTGCTGGAGTTATAACATGAACGAAACAGACAAGTTTACTGCCTGAATGGAGCTTATATCTGGTCAAGGAGACATATAATAAACAGAATAAATGTGTATATTATGCTAGGTGATAAATCTCATGGCAGAACGTAAAGCAAAGATTGAGGATGGGAATTTCTGGGAATAACTATGTTTTGTAATATATGAGTAGGAGAATGTCTCTCCAATAAGATAATTAATAATTGAGCAGTGTTCTCACTGAAATAAGGGAGTGAACTATGTAAAGACTTTGAGGTGGGAGCATACCTGACATGTTTAAGGAACATAAATGAGGCCATTGTGCATTAAGCAGAAAAAGTGCGGTGATACTGAGTGATAAGATTAAGTTGGTGATGGGGCACAGATTATCTAGGGCCTTATAGATCATAGTAAGGGCTTTTGCTTCTGAATTAAATGGGGAACTAATAGAAAGAGTAAAATTATTGTGCATTAATTTTAAGTATCACAGTTTCTGTTTTGGAAGTAGCTCATAGAGGAACAAGGATGAAAACAGAGCAGTTATGATGATATTTATATAAGATAGGCTAGAAATGTTGATGGCTTGAATCAGGGAGGTAGCAGTGGAAGTGATAAGAAATAGTCAAATTCTGACTATATTATGTAAGTCGAGCTAGGAATATTTGCTTATGGAACATGAGAGAAAGAGAGGAGTAAAGGATGACACCAAAGTTTTTAGCCTGAGCCACTGAAAAGTGTAATTGCTACACACTGAGACAGGAAAACTTTTGAAACAAACAAGTTTAGTGAGAATGATCAGGAGCATGGTACTTCCAAGGCAGTCTCCCATCTAAGCACAAACCATGACCGGCCCTGCTTAGCTTCCCAGTCTGGGGAAGAGCCCATTTATCACAGAAACAAAGAAGAGAGTTCCATATGTTCTCACTCATAAGCTGACCTTGAACAATTATAATGCTATAAGAAAGTGATTGGCAGTAGTGGGAAACTGTCAGGGGAGGGGAGTGGGATTGGCAGTTGAGGGAAACTGCTTGGGGAGGGAGGGGACATACCTCATCAACGAGGGTACCTGCATGATCAATGTTTATATACCTAACCCTGAAATGTACCCCATATCTTTATAATAAAAATTTTTTAAAAATAAAAAGTAAATTCATTCCTTGAGAGGTAAGGAAGGTTTGAGACCTGACTTACACATTAAAAAATATATTTTACTTATGAAGACGTCTACATATTTTGATTATAATAATTTATATATTTCTTGTAGTATTTGCATGGTTTTCATTGTTAAATTTGCATCTTTAATCCATCAAATTTTTTATATGTTGTATGAAGTAAGAAACTAACTTAAGTTTTTCCCAAATAAATATCTACTTGACCCAGCCCCATTTGCTACAAACTCCATTCTTTACTCACTGATTTAAAATTCCATTAACATTTTTTTCCAAACTTTTTCATGTATAATTTCTCTGTGATGAGTAAATTTTTTTTTTTTTGAGTTGAAATCTCACTCCATCGCCCAAACTGGAGTGCAGGGGCATGCTCCCAGCCACTGCAGCCTCGACCTGCTGGGCTTCAGCGATCCTTCTGTCTCAGCCTTCCAAGTAGCCGGAACTACAGGCGCACACTATCACGCCCAGCTAATTTTTGATTTTTTTGTAGAGATGAGGTCTCACCAAATGACCCGGGCGGGTCTCGAACCTGCAGGCTCAGGCAATCCACTCACCTTGGCCTCCCAAAGCGCTGGGAAACAGACTGAGCCACTGAGCCCGGCCGAGTAAATTTTAGTATTTGTATAATGGGACCAAATTTACCATAATAAATTATCTTTAAATTATTAATGTATAGTAGCAACAAATATGTTTCAATTGGTAAATGTCCAAGGTATATTGAAATATTCAAACAAGAGGTTAACTTTTAACTTTTCTATGTGATCTACAAGTATATTTCAGTAAGCAAATTCTACACTAAATTTGGAAATGTACAGAGCTGATGAAACAAGGAAATAATGTGAAGTAGCCTGCTGTTTCTTTCAAATGGTATTATTGTATATTAGAAGGGTAACACATTGAAAAAATAAGGTTTTATAGCTGGGTTCTATTAGGCATAGGCAATCTTTGCACAATTTTGATATGTGCAAATTTTAGTTACCGTGACTTAGTTAACTAACACTGATCCACAACAGCATGGTTTAGAATTTAATTACTATTGCATATTAGTTCTTTAGTTCATAAATCACCATGTGAATAACTGATGTGCATTATAATCAGTGAACAGTCATTTAATTTCTTTCAAATTCTGTCAGTGGTTAGTCACCGTGCATCTGTTTAGTTCATCTACTGACGACAAAGAATGTAGTCTGTTGTGTCCTTGGATCCCAGTGGTAAAAAGGATGGAGAGTAAGTGTTGCCATAAAAAAAGAAAAAAACTTCACATGAAAGGAACTCTCAGAGATATTTCACAAGTTTGAAAGTGTAAAGGTTAAAATGATGGAAACGAATCCAAGTTTAGAAACAGTGAGACAATGTCTGTGCCAAGGCATAGAAAAGATATGTGCTCCATATTGTAAGTTAAACGATTAAAAGAAAAGAGACATTATTCAAACTACTCATGATAATTTTTTTTCCTTTTTTTAACAAATGACTAAAGCACTTTATTTCTCAGTGTTTCTAATATTTAAAATTAGTATGTACTAAATATTAGCTTACATTTTTTATTTCTCTATGCATGTATAACTGACATTAATAAGAATTTTAATGTTTTGAAAAAAACTTAAAGGTCTTGGAATAATCATAATTTCCTTCATGGATATTAAATTACTTTACATAATTTCAATTTGTGCTTTCATTTTTACAGTCCTACACTACCATGAAAAATAAACAGTCATTGTATTATGAGGGAAAAGAGTAAGAAAAGTTTCAAGAACTATAATAATCTGATTGAGTAAGCATTAAGAGAAATTTCTATAACTAATGATTGTTGAGATAGTGGTTGGGATAGTGGTAAAAGATCAGTTCAATAATTTGTTTTATAAATGACATCATTTATGAGATAGCTACTTTGTTAATCAAAAAACATGGTTACTGTAATATACTAAAAACCTGGACAAGGAGTCAGTAGTCAGAAGTTTGAGTCCTGGGACTTTATACATGACCTTGGTAAATCACTTAATTTTTCTGTATCTTCATTACTATGTCCATAAAATGAGTAGAAAAAGAACTATCCTACCTTTTTCACAGTTATGGTGCAAAGTTTTGCACAAACATTTTTCAAATTATAAGACACTCTATACATAATATTTATTTATGTTGAAAATGATGGAGCTAGGGTAGATGGTATCTGAGATTTCTACAACTCAAATTTAATGATTCGGTGGAGGTATGTAAATGCATAATGGTCTTTTAATACCATATAATGCTTCTAACCTTCATTACTCCTTATTAAGATCTAATCGTGCTACAGATTCAATGGAAACCCTATCAGAGACCTGGATAGATTTTATGTGGAAGCTGACAAATGTATCCTAAAATTTCTATGGAAATGCACTGAACCGAGAATAGTCAAATAAATCTTGAAAAGAATATCTGGAGGACCCGTTCTTCTGGATTTCAAAATGTACTACAAAGCTACAGTAATCAAGACTGTGATATTGGCATTGGCTAGACAAAGAAATCAATGGAATAGAATAGTAGTCCAGAAATAAGCTGATACATATTTGCTCAACTGATTCTCAGCAAAGTTACCAGAACAATTCAAATGGGTAAAGAATAGTCTTTACTACAAATGAGGCTGGGACCAATGGATATCTACATGCAAAATAATGAATTTGGATGCCCATCTCAGACCATACACAAAAATTAACTCCAAATGGATCATTGATGTAAATTTTAAAACCAAAACTTTAAAACTCTTAGAAGAAAAGATAACTTACTTATCTTTGACCTTGGGTTAAGTAATGGTTTCTTAGCTATGACACCAAAAATACAAACAACCAGAGAAAAAATAGACTATTATCAAATTTAATTTTTCTCTGCTGCAAATAATACCATCAACAAAGTGAAAAGACAATCCACAGAATGAAGTAAAATATTTCCAAATTATATATCAGATAAGGGATTTAGATCTAGAACATATAAATAACTCTTATAATTCAATAGAAAACAAATAATCTAATTTTACCAAAAAAATGAAAGGACTGAACAGACATACAAAAAACATTGTATTCAACAACAATAGAATATGCATTTTTGCAAGTGCATGTGGAATATTCTTCAGACTAAACATTATGTTAGGTCACAAAACAAGTCTTAATGCATTTAAAAATATTAAAATTATACAACATATATTTTCCAGTCACAGTGGAATGAAACTAGAAATCAACAGCAGAAAGAAAACTGTAAAATCTACAAGTATGTTTAATTAAATACACACTCTTTTATTTTTATTATTTTTATTTTTTTATTATAAAGATGTGGGGCACAATTCAGGGTTAGGTATACAAACATTGATTATGCAGGTACCCTTGTTGATGAGGTATGCCCCTCCCTCCCCTAACAGTTTATTTCAACTGCCAATCCCACTTCCCCTCCCCTGACAGTTTCCCACTACTGCCAATCACTTTCTTATAGTATTATAATTGTTCAAGGTCCACTTATGAGTGATAACATATGGTACTCTGTTCTTTGTTTCTGTAAATGCACACTCTTGAACAACAAATGGGATGAAGAAGAAATCACAAAGGAAATTAGAAAATATCTTGAGACAATTGAAAACAAAACTACAACATGCCAAAACTTACAGGATCCAGTGGAAGCAGTGCTAAAAGGGAACTTAATAGCTGTCAATGCTTATGTTAGAGGAGAAAGATATCAAATCAAAAGCCTAATTTTAGAGCTTAAGGAACTAGAAAAGAACAAACCACACCCAAAACTAACAGAAAGAAGAAAATCATAATGATTAGAGCAGAAATAAATGAAATACAGAATAGAAAAACCATAGAGGAAATTTAAAAGAAAAAAAAATTAGAGCTGGTGCTTCAAAAAGATAAACAAAATTGAGAAACCTTTAACTAGATTGATTAAGAAGAAATAAACTCAAAAAACTAAAATAAGAAATAAGAGAGCAAACATCATGACTGATTTTACAGAAGTAGGTAGAATTCTAAGAGAGTACTATGAACAAGTATACACAAACAAATTGGAACACCTACATGAAATGGGACAATTCCTAGAAAGACAAAACCTACCAAGACTGAATCATAGAAATAGAATATCTAAATAGACCTGAAACTAGTAAGGAGATTGACTCAGTAGTCAAAAATCTCCAAATAAAAAAAAGCTCAGGACCAGATGGCTACATGGTAAATTCTAGAAAACATTTAAAGATAAATTACCATTCCTTTTCAAGCTCTTCCAAAAAAAAAAATGAAGAGGAAGGAATACTTCCAAACTCATTTTATAATGCAGGATTACCCCAATACCAAACCCAAACAAAGGTGCTGCAATAAAAGAAAACTACAGACCAATATCCCTTATGAATGTTGGTGCCAAAAATCCTTAACAAAATACTAGCTTATTGAATTCAACAGCATGTCAAAAGGATTGTATACCATGATCAAGTGGGATTTATCCCTGGAATACAAGGATGGCTCAACATAAAAAATTATCAGTGTGGATATATTACATTAATAGAATGAAGGAAAACCCCCAATTAAAGCAGAAAAAACATTTGCCAAATTCCAATACTGTTTCATGATGTAAAAAAAAAAAAAAAAAAAAAAACTCACCAGGCTTGGTGGCT